>NC_079198.1:2191540-2369040 GCF_029499605.1 Hyla sarda | reverse complement strand
TAGGAGGTCGGGATAGGAGGTCGGGATATGACAACAATGTATGAGGACGGGATATGAAGTCAAAAGCTTCCTTCTTTGTTTATTTTCCTCCCCAACAAGGATTAGGAAGGAAAAACCGGGCAACTCCGGGTACTCAGCTAGTTAAATATAAAGGGCAGTGGTAAACATAAAATCATGGGAGCAAGGTCCTCGCTGGGGTGCTTGGCGTCCTTGTTCCCACGATTTTATATCTACCACTGCACTTTATACTTAATGCAATAAAGAAGAGTTGATGCCATTCACCTGGTGAGTGCCACCTTACAATTTTCTTGCATTTTGTACAGTTTGGTTTGCTCTTGCACCTCTGAATAGGCCGAGCACCAGAAGGATTTGGCGAGTCTCCACTAACCTGATTTTTGCCTATGCAGCCATTGAGATGTTTTTTTCCTAACTACGGTACTTCTTTATTGTATATTTACTTTCCTGCAGTTTAGCCTCTGATTTACCTCTCACGACGCTCCATCCACAATTGTACATTTACCTCATGGTATCACAGCGTTACTCGAGCCAGTATCATCTCTGCCTATTGGTGGGTCTGAACGTTCACCTTCCCTTTCCCATATTATACAGTCAGAAAGGCTTGGCAGCCATCTTCCCCATCGTACCTGTGTGATAGCAGCTAATCCGATGTGTACTAATCCATGAGGAGCCTGTGTGGTATAGTTCATAATACTAAGTATGGTAACTTCCTCAATCTGACCTATAGCGATAGAAGATGCCTGCACCAGAGTTAAAGTCATATCACAGCCGCATACACACGTGACCCAGAAAGTCCATGACTCTGTCTCACACAATACACCCCTCTGTGCTCACAGTTGTTGCCTTCTTGTGCCATAGTCTCTTGTGTCTCAAGTGAGCTGAGCTGGAACTTGCAGTAACCACCTAGCCATCAATGTGGTTGTGTAGCTGCAACACACTGTATAGGCTCCTCTGAAGATCCCCTTTGTCAGACCACTTATTTGGGATTGCTCCATCTACAGGGGGCTTATACCTGTCAAGTGGTTTGGCCACACGCTGACTCACTTCCCCTTTACTGCTCCTTATACACTGCTCAAAAAGATAAAGGGAAAACTAAGATAACACATCCTAGATCTGAATGAATGAACTAATCATATGAAATACTTTTATCTTTACATAGTTGAATGCGCTGACAATAAAATCACACAAAAATTATCAATGGAAATAAAATGTATCAACCCCTGGAGGTCTGGATATGGAGTCACACTCAAAATCACAGTGGATGATGTACATCTAATGTTTATGTGTCTAGCACCTTTATTTAATTTTTTTATTACACTTTTAAATTTAGCTCACTAGTCTGATTTCCTCTCAAAGGGAGGGGGCGTGGCCTCACTGTGCAGGTCTCCACCCCCTCTCTCAGTATGCTGTCTGCTCACATCTCGGCTAGCATTAGCACAACTACAACTCCCAGCTTGTCCTCACTGACATTAGCAGGACACAAGCTGACAGTGGGCAGATTTTTCCTCCAGCTGTAAGCCCTGCGCTCACAGCTGTCAATCAAGGAATTGTGTCCATGACATAGGTGATGATGCATGGACACAGCAGGACTAGTATGTGTCCAAGCAGGCAGGGGGGGGCAGTTGTTTGACTGGCTTTTTCAGTATTAAATACTGAAAATTTTCTAATTAAAGCAATTGCAAATCCTATTGGTTATACATGCTTTACAACATATCAAAAGTTTTTGTATCTGACAGTGCCCATTTAAAACAAGTCACAATGAGGCTCAGTAGTGTGTGTGGCCTCCAGGTGCCCGTATGACCTCCCAACAGTGGGCATGCTCCTGATGAGTTGGACTAAAGCATCCGCCAACTCCTGGACAGTCTGTGGTGGATGTGCTCAATCGGATTCAGGGGAACGGGCGGCCAGTCCATAGCATCAATTTCTCTTGTAGGAACTGCTGACACACTCCAGCCACATGAGGTCTAGCGTTGTCTTGCATTAGGAGGAACCCAGGGCCAACCACGCCAGCATACCTACCTCTGGCAAGCACATGGAGGGCTGTGCGTGCCCGTAAAAAGAAATGCCACCCCACACCATTACTGACCCACCACCAAACCAGTCATGCTGGAGGATGTTGTAGGCAGCAGAAAATTCTCCACGGCGTCTCCAGACTCTGTCATGTCTGTCACATGTGCTCAGTGTGAACCTGCTTTCATCTGTGAAGAGCACAGGGCGCCGGTGGTGAATTTGCCAATCTTGGTGTTCTCTGGCAAATGCCAAACGTCCTGCATGGTGTTGGGCTGTAAGTAAAACCCCCACCTGTGGATGTCGGGCCCTCATACCTCCCCTCATGGAGTCTGTTTCTGACCGTTGGAGTGGACACATCACATTTGTATTCTGCTGGAGGTTATTTTGCAGGGCTCTGGCAGTGCTCCTCCTGCTCCTCCTTACACAAAGGCGGAGGTAGCGGTCCTGCTGCTGGGTTGTTGTCCTCCTACGGCCTCCTCCACATCTCCTGATGTACTGGCCTGTCTCCTGGTAGTGCCTCCATTCTCTGGACACTATGCTGACAGACACAGCAAACCTTCTTACCACAGCTCGCATTGATGTGCCATCCTGGATGAGCTGCACTACCTGAGCCACTTGTGTGGGTTGTAGACTCTGTCTCATGCTACCACTAGAGTGAAAGCACCGCGAGCATTCAAAAGTGACCAAAACATCAGCCAGGAAGCATAGAAACCGCGAAGTGGTCTGTGGTCCCCACCTGCAGAACCACTCCTTTATTGGGGGTGTCTTGCTAATTGCCTATAATTTCCACCTGTTGTCTGTTCCATGTGAAATTGATTGTCAATCAGTGTTCTTCCTGAGTGGACAGTGGGATCTCACACAAGTGTCAGTGACTTGGAGTTACATTGTGTTCCCTTTAGAAGTGTCATTATCACATCTAGTGACAACATCAAAGTGACAGCTCCTACACATGGAATAACGTATAGACAAATATATGAGAGACAGTGATAATGTGTACATGGTCATAACCACATTGATAAGGGGTGATAAGATTTATATATATATATTATCAAATAGAGGGACTGATAAATTATCCATAAGATGTTCTGAAAACTCTCATTTTTACCGGAATTTCCTGTGAAGTGTACAGTAGTCATGGATGGGAGGAAATCCTAATGCAAAAACTCAGCAGTAACTTTGTAATTATTTCGGTTGCTCGGGTGCAGCCAGGTTCTCAGTGTTAGTGACAATATTGTCCAATTATATGAAACCAACTTCTGTAATTACCCAGAAACCAACTAATGCGCTACAACGTTTTCATACGCCGACAAAACTTTGTCTAGTAGTCAAGGAATTAAAAAATATTTCTAATTACGCTAAATAAATGAGATTATTTTATGAAGCACAAAAAAAAAAAAAAAAGCGGATAAGAAATCAATTCTCCAGAAAGAGGAACATTCAGAAGAGATCTCGATAGTATAAAGTGGAGCAGAGAAATTCAAGGTCAAGTCTGGAAGAGTCTCTGATGAATGGCGGATCCTTCCTCTGTGTTCGGGGGAGCGCGGGCCGAGAGGGAACAAGCTCCTAATTAGGAAAAAAATGAAGGGAAAGTGGAATTCATGTAAAATAATAATGTCTGTATAATATTCAGGGTGAAACTCCAAAGGTCAACGCAAGATCGGGGGCCCACCTGCCAAATATAACTCCGCCACCCCTACACAGCCAATGCTGGCAGCATACGTGTGCAGATGGAAGAGAACTGTGTTAGCATTTGCAAAAATATGACAATTTTTTGTTTTTTTTTTCTTTTCCACACAGTATTCAAAATAAAAGACCTCATGGTAATGAGATATCATGACGCTGCCCCTTTAAAGGAAATCTCCAGTGTCACCTGCACTAATCTGTCGGCACCGGTAACATAGTAACATTGTTCATAAGGTTGAAAAAAGCCCGGAGTCCATCAAGTTCAACCCATATCCCTAATGAGTCCCTACTGATCCACAGGAGGCAAAAACCCTCATACTAGAGGTAAAAATTCCTTCCCGACTCCAAATATCAGAATAAATCCCTGGATCAACGTTCTGTCGCTATAAATCTATTATACATAACCAGCGATGTTATTATTCTCCAAAAATACATCCAGACCCCTTTTATATTCTTGTACAGAGTTCACCATGACACCTCCTCCGGGAGAGAATTCCACAGTCTCACTGCTCTTACAGTAAAGAACCCCGTCTGTGCTGGTGTAGAAACCTTCTTTCCTCTAGACGTAGAGGATGCCCCCTTGTTATATATACAGTCCTGGGTATAAATAGATCATGGAGAGATCTCTGTACTGTCCTGATATATTATATATATTATTAGGTCACCTCCTTGTTATATATACAGTCCTGGGTATAAATACATCATGGAGAGATCTCTGTACTGTCCTGATATATTATATATATTATTAGGTCTCCTCGTTATATATACAGTCCTGGGTATAAATAGATCATGGAGAGATCTCTGTACTGTCCTGATATATTATATATATTATTAGGTCTCCTCCTTGTTATATATACAGTCCTGGGTATAAATAGATCATGGAGAGATCTCTGTACTGTCCTGATATATTATATATATTATTAAGTCACCTCCTTGTTATATATACAGTCCTGGGTATAAATAGATCATGGAGAGATCTCTGTACTGTCCTGATATATTATATATATTATTAGATCACCTCCTTGTTATATATACAGTCCTGGGTATAAATAGATCATGGAGAGATCTCTGTACTGTCCTGATATATTACATATATATTATTAGGTCTCCTCCTTGTTATATATACAGTCCTGGGTATAAATAGATCATGGAGAGATCTCTGTACTGTCCTGATATATTATATATATTATTAGGTCACCTCCTTGTTATATATACAGTCCTGGGTATAAATACATCATGGAGAGATCTCTGTACTGTCCTGATATATTATATATATATATTATTAGGTCCCCTCCTTGTTATATATACAGTCCTGGGTATAAATAGATCATGGAGAGATCTCTGTACTGTCCTGATATATATATTATTAGGTCCCCTCCTTGTTATATATACAGTCCTGGGTATAAATAGATCATGGAGAGATCTCTGTACTGTCCTGATATATTATATATATTATTAGGTCACCTCCTTGTTATATATACAGTCCTGGGTATAAATAGATCATGGAGAGATCTCTGTACTGTCCTGATATATTATATATATTATTAGGTCACCTCCTTGTTATATATACAGTCCTGGGTATAAATAGATCATGGAGAGATCTGTGTACTGTCCTGATATATTATATATATTATTAGGTCACCTCCTTGTTATATATACAGTCCTGGGTATAAATAGATCATGGAGAGATCTCTGTACTGTCCAGATATATTATATATATTATTAGGTCACCTCCTTGTTATATACACAGTCCTGGGTATAAATAGATCATGGAGAGATCTCTGTACTGTCCTGATATATTATATATATTATTAGGTCACCTCCTTGTTATATATACAGTCCTGGGTATAAATAGATCATGGAGAGATCTCTGTACTGTCCTGATATATTATATATATTAGGTCACCTCCTTGTTATATATACAGTCCTGGGTATAAATAGATCATGGAGAGATCTCTGTACTGTCCTGATATATTATATATATTAGGTCACCTCCTTGTTATATATACAGTCCTGGGTATAAATAGATCATGGAGAGATCTCTGTACTGTCCTGATATATTATATATATTAGGTCACCTCCTTGTTATATATACAGTCCTGGATATAAATAGATCATGGAGAGATCTCTGTACGGTCCTGATATATATATTATTAGGTCACCTCCTTGTTATACATACAGTCCTGGGTATAAATAGGTGATCATAAAAGAGCAAAAAAGACCTCGCAAATGGCGCTGCTGGTTCCGTGGAGATGTAGGAATAAACCAAAATCCAAGTTGGAATATTGTAAAAGCTTGTGGATTTTATTGCAAATGAATAAAACCAATAAAAGCAATCATACTGATCTGAAGAAGGGGGTGGCTCTCCCGAAACGCGTAATCTTAACTTGTATCATTCTTTTATTGCTATTGCTTTTATTGGTTTTATTCATTTGCAATAAAATCCACAAGCTTTTACAATATTCCAACTTGGATTTTGGTTTATTCCTACATCTCCACGGAACCAGCAGCGCCATTTGCGAGGTCTTTTTTGCTCTTTTATGATCACCTACTCTCTCCAGGAGACGGTTTTTACCTCACCTGTTACCTCAGGCTCAGCAGCGGCTCCGGCTATTTTGTAACCCGTGCATTGGGTTGATATGCAAGTTTAATACTTGCTCTAAGGTGAGCAGTTACTACCTAAGGGGCCTGCAAGCCCCGCACCTACTTCTCTTCCTTTTCCCTCAACCACCCAACGGTATCACACGAGGCGCCCTCTCTGGTCTCTCTTTTTTTCTCCCCATATGGGTATAAATAGATCATGGAGAGATCTCTGTACTGTCCCCTGATATATTTATACATAGTTATTAAGTCGCCCCTAAGTCTTCTTTTTTGTAAACTAAATAACCCTAATTCTGACAATCTTTCTGGGTACTGTAGTCCTCCCATTCCCCGTATTACTCTGGTTGCCCGTCTTTGAACCCTCTCCAGCTCCACTATATCTTTCTTGTACACTGGTGCCCAGTACTGTACACAGTATTCTATGTGTGGTCTGACCAGTACTGTACACAGTATTCTATGTGTGGTCTGACCAGTACTGTACACAGTATTCTATGTGTGGTCTGACCAGTACTGTACACAGTATTCTATGTGTGGTCTGACCAGTACTGTACACAGTATTCTATGTGTGGTCTGACCAGTACTGTACACAGTATTCTATGTGCGGTCTGACCAGTACTGTACACAGCATTCTATGTGTGGTCTGACCAGTACTGTACACAGTATTCTATGTGTGGTCTGACCAGTACTGTACACTGTATTCCATGTGTGGTCTGACCAGTACTGTACACAGTATTCCATGTGCGGTCTCACCAGTACTGTACACAGTATTCTATGTGTGGTCTGATCAGTACTGTACACAGTATTCTATGTGTGGTCTGACCAGTACTGTACACAGTATTCTATGTGTGGTCTGACCAGTACTGTACACAGTATTCCATGACTAGTGATTTGTACAGCGGTAGAATTATTTCCTTGTCGTGGGCATCTATGCCCCTATTGATGCACCCCATGAATTTATTTGCCTTGGCAGCAGCTGCCTGACACTGGTCACTACAGCTAAATGTACTATTAACTAAGACCCCTAAGTCCTTTTCCACGTCAGTCGTCCCAAGTGTTCTCCCATTTATTACATTATTCCCAGCTCAGAATTTTCTTCCCCATGTGCATTACCTTACATTTATCAGTGTTACCTGATCTGCCACTTCTCAGCCCAAACCTCCAACCTATCCAGATCCATTTGTAATACTGCACTGTCCTCTATATTGTTATCTACTATTTACAGTGCAATGTCCTCTATATTGTTATATACTATTTACAGTGCACTGTCCTCTATAGTGTTATCTACTATATACAGTGCACTGTCCTCTATAGTGTTTACCGCTTTACAGAGTTTAGTATCATCTGCAAAGATTGCTGCTTTACTATTCAACCCCTCTACAAGGTCATTAATCGATATATTAAATAGAATAGGACCCAAGACTGACCCCTGTGGTCCCCACTAGTAACAGTCAATCAATCAGAATAAGTACCATTAATAAGCACCCTCTGTTTCCTATCACTGAGCCAGTTACTTACCCACTTACACAAATTCTCCCCCAGACCAATCCTTCTCATTTTATGCACCAATCTTTTATGCGGCACCGTATCAAATGCTTTGGAAAAATCCAGATATACGACATCCAGTGATTGCCCCTGGTCCAGTCTGGAGCTCACCTCCTCATAAAAGCTGATCAGGTGACAGGACCGATCCCTCATAAAGCCATGTGATATGGGAGTCATAGATTTATTTTTATCAATGTACTCCGAAATAGCATCTCTTAGAAAACCATCAAACAATTTACATACAACAGAGGTTAACTAACAGGCCTATAATTCCCAAGGTCACCTTTTTAAATATTGGCACCACATTTGCCATGCACCAGTCCTGGGGAACAGTCCCTGTTACTATAGAGTACCAGAATATTAAAGATAGGGGTCTGTCTATTACATTAATTAATTCCTTTAGAACACGGGGGTGAATGTCATCTGGACCTGGCGATTTGTCTATTTAGATTTTTTGTATGTGGCACTGAACTTCTTCCTGGGTTAGAGAGGTGACCTGTACTTGTTCCTGGGTTAGACAGGTGACCTGTACTGGGGAGTTTACCTTATCCCGCTGTATTTCACCTGGCATTTCATTTTCCTTGGTGAATACAGTAGCACTAGTGACACTGATGACAATGGTACTCACCTTGTCCCATTCCGTGCAGGGGATCTCTGGTAATCTTCCCAGTTAGCTTCAGCTCCCGCCCGGCTTGGGGCACAGGTGGAGCTTAGTGACATCACCGCTGCTGTTCCCAGGACCTGGGACCCAGCAGAGAGCAGCAGCGGCTTGGGGCATGAGTGGAGCTTAATGACCGTCACCGCTGCTGCTCCCTGCTTGGTCCTGGGAACAGCAGCAGTGACATCACTAAGCTCCGCCCATGCTACCAAACCGGGCCGGAGCTGAAGCTCCGGAGATCCCCTGCACGGAACGGGACAAGGTGAGTAATGTTGTCATCAGTGTCACCTGCACTACCTGTCGGTATCGACAGAATAGTGCAGGATACACTGGTGATAGATTTCCTTTGAAGGCATTTTGTGGGGATGACAGGAAGAAGCGATGACAAGCCAGGACCAGAGCCGTGCAAATGGCAGCTGCAGGGGATTGGGATAGATGAGTATGACTTATTTTGTAATTGTGCCCCTAGCCATATATACTAGCCTCCTACCACGTCCTTCTATCCCGACCTTCTATCCCATCCTCATCTCTGGTCCTCATATCCCGATCTCCTATCTCGTCCTCCATGCTAACTATTCTCTGCACCTACCTACCAGACAGTCAGGAGGATGTTTAAAAGTCCCAGGCAATCTTTGCAGCCCGAGAGTCACGTGATCAGGAGACGTATCAAAAGTCCCTTAGACTTGCATGGGAGTTCAACATAAAGCCCTTGCATAAGGGATGGATAAGGGGTACTTCGCCCCTAGACATCTTATCCCCTATCCAACAATACATATATATATGGAGTTAAGTGCAATAAACATCAGAGGGGACAAAATACGACAGCAACAATATCCACATGATGGATCCATACTGAGGAGCCACAAGAACGTCCACCTCAACGTATGTTTTGGAAAAACTTCCATTTAGAAGTTATGCTGGAACAGACCTCCATAAATATATATTAGATATAGACATAGATATAGATATAGATATATATATATATATATATATATATATGTATATATATATATATATATATATATATATACACATACATACTTTTTTTTTTTTTCTTCAAAGAGAAAACCTGACCTAAAATATAATTTTATCAGGGACATTTGCAGGATGGGGCCCCGCAGCGCCCTGCTCCCCATCTCACTGTGTAGCTCCCATGATGGGGCTCCGGTCCCGGCACATTGCCTTGTGACCACCCGCTTCACATAAGGGTTTGTGAGAGAAGTCAGTTTCTCTATGTACATTTATGAGCGTCCATGGACAGTGGCTCAGTCAGTTTAATGTATTTGGAGCATAAACAGATATTAAAGTTATCCCAACATTTTGGTGAAAATACTGCATGCAGTGGGACCCCCGCTATCAGACATCCTTTGTATAGGGGATAAGATGTCTAGGGGCAGAGTACTCCTTTAAGCAAAGCACAAAAAAGTGTCCAAACCCATAACAGATGTCGTGCAAGGCAAGTACAGCAGCTTTATGGTGCAGATTGAGCCAGAAATCTGGTGCATATGGAATAATTGCGTTAAGACTAGAAAATCTCCGTCTGGAGACCCTGAGGCGCCAACTGGATCAGATGACACAAGGACCCCATGGACATCGCCACCACCATAGATGGTAATATATTCATTCCGGAGGGTATTCCACCAAAAGAATAACCATTTTTTTAGCAGAGGAATTTCAGCAGAGGAACGCTCCGCCACTGAAATGCCATTGTGCATATTGGAATCCTACTGACCGCATTGGGACTCTGCCGGGACCAAGCATTAATTCCACATTGTGAACCCAGCCTAACTCTCCCCAATGTAGCTTGGCTTCAGATCGGCCCCAGTAGACCCCAAACGACACATTCAGCACCTCTACATCTGTACGGCTCCGGCTTACAAGGAAGTTAAAGGGGTACTCCGATGCTCCAGCATTCTAAAGAGGACATGATCATGACGTCACAGCCACGTCCCCTCGTGACGTCACGCCCCCTCCATTCATGTCTATGGGAGTAGGCGTGTCGGACTTACAATGCTGAATGGGTCCAAGTCCTAATATTTACATTTCTTACAGTCCTCGAAGCTGCGCTCGTATCCGTACCGCGGTGCCGGCGACAATTAGGAAACTGCTACAGTCGCTCTTCTCAGTAATGTAATTAGAAGAGAAATTTAAATTCTATGTAAAATGTACAATCGCTATCTGGAAGGAGCGGAGGAGAACGTGACAGGGCACTAAACGCTGCCAGCACTTTGCTTTTTATTTAATGCCATCTTAAAGCATTACTTATTCAGCAGCCTGGCATGCCCGCCGCCGTCCTCCTCCTGTGACTCCTCATATTAGGCGCTGATGGATTTGGAGGATTTTACAAATTACACAGAGGATTCTGCTCAATCAGAGTAAAGAATTGCACTGGTCTAAGTGGTTATTGGAGAGTTGGATGGCAGGACTGGGTGGGACATGGAACATGGCGGCAGGGCAAACAGTTGGCACTGGGTTTACCCATCACTGTGTAGTTATATAGATACATTAAAGTGGTATTCCAGTAAAAAAACATTTTTTTTCCATATCAACTGGCTCCAGAAAGTTAAACAGATTTGTAAATTACTTCTATTAAAAAAATCTTAATCCTTCCAGTATTTATCAGCTGCTGAAGTTGAGTTGTTTTTTTCTGTCTGACCACAGTGCTCTCTGCTGACACCTCTGTCTGTCTCAGGAACTGTCCAGAGCAGGAGAGGTTTGCTATGGGGATTTGCTCCGACTCTGGACAGTTTCTGAGACAGACAGAGGTGTCAGCAGAGAGCACTGTGGTCAGACAGAAAAGAACAACTCAACTTCAGCAGCTGATAAATACTGGAAGGATTAAGATTTTTTTTAAAAGAAGTAATTTACTAAACTGTTTAACTTTCTGGAGCCGGTTGATATGAAAAAAATTGTCAGCTGCTGTATAATACACAGGAAGTTTTTTTCTTTTTGAATTTCTTTTCTGTCTGACCACAGTGCTCTCTGCTGACACCTCTGTCCATGTCAGGAACTGTTCAGAGCAGAAGCAAATACCCATAGCAAACCTCTCCTGCTCTGGACAGTTCCTGACATGGACAGAGGTGTCAGCAGAGAGCACTATGGTCAGACAGAATAGAAATACAAAACGAAAAAAAAACTTCCTGTGGAGCATACAGCAGCTGATAAGTTCTGGAAGGATTAAGATTTTTTAATAGAAGTAATTTACAAATCTGGTTAACTTTCTGGCACCAGTTTATGAAAAAAAAAATGCTTTCCATCTGTGTACCCCTTTAATACCAGCCGTTGGCTGTCCTGGCATGCTTTGAGTTGAAGTTTTGCAACATCTGGAGAACCACAGTTTGAGACCACTGGCTTAGAGGAAAGCTTGAGAACTTTTATTTATGGCATAGATTTTGTTCTATGCCTGAATCCAGGTTGTAGTGCGAGCAGCAGAGAACACGTGGATGGGAACTTCATCGTGTATTTCAGGTTTATAATAGTGAAATCAATAAGAAAGACGTCGTCTTAGTAATTACACCGCGCTCCCGCGCCGTCCAGCTGACCCTCAATGAAGAGGCTTCATAAAACGCCCATCAAACATGTCCACATTAGGAAAGTTGTGACATAGAATCAATAGTGGAATTTCCATAACTATGAGAATGTTACGACACTTGGCACCGTCACGAAACCTCTCGTGATATTAATTCAGCATTTCTCCCAAAATATACATCCAGGGTCGGCTGGTAAACAAAACCGGGTCAATCGAGTGGTCAGAAAGTAATGATTCTGATACAAGATGTATATACTGTATAGTTATTACGGTAACACAGTTTGCAAGACTTAAAACAATATATATAAAAAACACACACACACAAATTATATATATATATATATAGATATAGATAGAGAGAGAGAGAGAGAGAGAGAGAGAGAGAGAGAGAGAGAGAGAGAGAGAGAGAGAGAGAGAGAGAGAGAGGGAGAGCGCACAACATCTCTGGACACGCTGTGGTCATAAACTACTGTGACCGGCCATGTGTTCATATCTTGTAGTTTTCATGGGACCCTAAGCTATGGGCATAGAGCACCAAACAAAATTCTTAACGGAGCAGGGACTCCAGTCAAAACATAGAAAGTCCCTTTTCCTCTACTGTACAGTAAGCCAGAAATGCTTTTCGCATCGCTGTCCTACTGTCAGCAGACCCACCGAGCTGAGAGCACTACACACACTATATGCATCACCCACTCATCTTGTACTACAGAATCAGAGACCTCTGTCTTTGACAGGAGTCCCTGCAGCTTTTTTTAAACATTTTTTATTATATGTATAAATGTAGCCACCGTCTGCATCTTTAATGCCTTAAGTCTGTCCCAAAGCATAGGACAGGAGTTCCAGCTACTCTATATATTTTCTGTGGCATCCCACACTATTACCATAGCGTGGCACCCTGCACTTTAATAGTGTAGGGTGCCACAGAAAGTATATAGAGGAGCTAGAACTCCTGTCCTGTCCTGCGTCAAAGATGCAGTTGATGGCTACATATATATATCCACCAAGTTAAGCCTATTACCCTGCAGTGTGGAAGCACTGATACTAGTATTGGTGCAGAAACCAGACATTTGCACGGACACCATGTCGGGCCCTTTTGGACCTACAAGTTGGCACCAACACCTGCTAGTGGACAGCCATGAAACCAGACATTCTTTATGCCAGCTGTTTTGGCAGGACATGGTGGTTAGCAACCCTGGACCTAAAGGTGCACAACGGGGCCAGTTCTACAATGGGTCCATTACAATGGGGGGGGGGGGGGGGCAGCATTTCTTTCATGGACCCTGGTGCACAATCACCAGATACTACATCTCATGTACACCTTATGGGGGAGATTTATCTGATTGGTTCCTATGGGCAACTGGTCAACTTTTCATCTGCACAGGTTTTGATAAATCTCCCCCTATGTGCGATACATATACAAGGCTACAACTATAAAGCTGTAAAGCCGACCTGTAAGTCCCTCAGTCTTAAAAGAGAAATCTGAATGTACAACGTTCCCTCCCAAAACAAGATTAAGTGTCTTTTTTTGGACACAATGCAATTTCCTTTTTATGATCACACTGCGCCCTATTCCCGAAATGTATCAAGGTAACAATCTAGCGGTAGTTTCCAGCGGGTTAGGTTTGTCCTGTATATTGGAACAAGCGGATACACAGTAATATAATGCTCTATCCAATTTTATATGTAATATATGTAATTATATAATTATATATGTAATCAGATATAAACAGCACGCCCTCTCCAAATGGTTCAAAAAATATCCTTAAAAGTGGTTAAAGAGTTTCCCAACTAGTGTGCCTCCAGCTGTTACAAATCTACAACTCCCAGCATAGCTAGACAGTCGTGCAAAATTAAAAAAAAGCCCATTACTCAAACAAAATATTCATCAGTTTCAGGGTCACCCAGTTAATCTTTGCACTTGTCCAACGTGTTTCTCTGTGATGTTTATCAGGGATTCTCAGTGTGCAACCAATGTCTGAGGTCACTCCAATTGAACTGTGAAGCTCAGTGTTTCCCAACCAGTGTGCCTCCAGCTGTTGCAAAACTACAACTCCCAGCATGCCTGGACAGCCGATGATTTGCATTGTGGGAAGTGCCATCTTTAAAGGAGTACTGTGGCCAAAATGAACTGATTCATCTATAGGGGGATAAGCAGCTAATTAAGGGGGGGTCTGACCACTGGGACCCTCGCAATCTCCCGAACAGGACCCAGCTCTGAGCGCATGTGGTAGACGGCACGCACTCCACTGAAATTAACGGTGCGCCCGTTGTCTAGGGCAAAGGACACACGCTCATCATTGAGCAAGACAGGGTCTTATTCAGGAGATTGTGGGTCCCAGCCGTCGGACCCCCGCGATCAGCCACTTGTCCTGTGCATAGGGGATAAGTTAATTTTGGCCATGGTACTGGATGCCAAGTCATCTGAAAATTCTAACAGCCTGTAGTGACATCTACCTGTGAGAGTGCGGTACTGCACCCTGTTACCGGCCATTGTGGAGCCCATTCTAATAAAAAATCACCTAAATGATTAAATTCAATCAAAACTTAATTCACAAAAAGAAATGTAGAATGTACAAGTAGAGCAGAATACTGGGCGAATCCACAAAAATATGTCTCTATGGAGGCCGCTTCCCCGGAAACGCCCTGAACATTTGATACCGCTCCATTATAACATCGCGCCCATTGAAAGGTCTTTTTTGTTGCAAATGAATAATGGAGGAATAAAAGAAAACAAAATATTCCAGATCTCCCCCTCGGGTGATAACGCTGTCAGTTCTAAAAAGATTATCCCTTTCGCTTCTTTCAATAACAGCATTATCAAAAAGGAACCCAGCAGGCCGGGGCACAACGGGAGCCGCCATACACCGCCAGGAACATGTGCGGCGGAAACTAATTTACTATCAGATACATATATTACGGTTCACAATCAGGAGAAAGGATGAAATAAAAGTCCCGGGCTCCAGAGACGCATTAGATCTTCGTGCTCAGAGATGCATCAATGTCGCTGCTCCCCCGCGACACCCACAATCCGAGGCTATTTACCGCCACTTGGGCATCAAAAGATAACCACAGTCTTCATAATGGAGCCTCTGTGGTTCTCCAGTGCGATTGTGAGATGAAGACGTTGCGGTCAAAGCTTTTATCTTCTCCAAGTTCAGGGCTTTGGAGTATCGATCGCTACGTGTCGTAATATAAGTCATGGGGGAGGGGGGGGGCTTCTTAAGAAGATGCGTAAGCGATGATCAAATGACGGCTGTCCCCAAATGATCAGCAGGTAAAGCTGGATGACAACTAATATGGCCGACGTTACTGATCTGACCGGCCTATATGTACAGTGATATAGACCAAAACTCACGTACTATGAATAGTAAGAATCATACAGCTGATCTTTTATTATGGATCAGCTGGTAATGACTGTTCAGCTTAGGGTAGGAATTCCTGATTGGTTAGCCTCTCTTTATACATCCCTGACTTTGCAGTGTGGTGCGGATTATAACATTTCTCTAGTACCATGTTTAATGCTACTTTGTTACTAGTCAGTCCAGTTGGTTCTGGGCTCATTCTTGTGTAGTCCTTGTATTTTGTAGCCTTTATGGTTTCTCCCATTTGTTTGATGTTGTACAGTACTTGCTCATTGGTTAAAACATCTTATCCCCTATCCAAAGCCTTGTTGCCTAGAGCCCTTATTTTTGTGTTTGGATCATTCTTACAGATTAGGGTTTTCATTAGAAATACTGCTGAAGTAGAAGGACTACTGGGTATAAAGATACAGAGCATATGTTATAATCCGCACCACACTGCAAAATACAGTGATGTGTAAAGAGGGGCTAACTAATCAGTCAGGAACTGTCAAGAGAATGAGAGGTTTTCTATAGGGATCTGCTAATGATTTGAAAGAGGTGGCAACAGAGAGAGCACTATATCAGACTGCTTGACTTCCTCCAGACTGCTTGACTTCCTCCAGACTGCCTGACTTCCTCCAGACTGCCTGACTTCCTCCAGACTGCCTGACTTCCTCCAGACTGCCTGACTTCCTCCAGACTGCCTGACTTCCTCCAGACTGCCTGACTTCCTCCAGACTGCCTGACTTCCTCCAGACTGCCTGACTTCCTCCAGACTGCCTGACTTCCTCCAGACTGCCTGACTTCCTCCAGACTGCCTGACTTCCTCCAGACTGCCTGACTTCCTCCAGACTGCCTGACTTCCTCCAGACTGCCTGACTTCCTCCAGACTGCCTGACTTCCTCCAGACTGCCTGACTTCCTCCAGACTGCCTGACTTCCTCCAGACTGCCTGACTTCCTCCAGACTGCCTGACTTCCTCCAGACTGCCTGACTTCCTCCAGACTGCATGACTTCCTCCAGACTGCATGACTTCCTCCAGACTGCATGACTTCCTCCAGACTGCATGACTTCCTCCAGACTGCATGACTTCCTCCAGACTGCATGACTTCCTCCAGACTGCATGACTTCCTCCAGACTGCATGACTTCCTCCAGACTGCATGACTTCCTCCAGACTGCATGACTTCCTCCAGACTACCTGACTTCCTCCAGACTACATGACTTCCTCCAGACTGCATGACTTCCTCCAGACTACATGACTTCCTCCAGACTACATGACTTCCTCCAGACTACCTGACTTCCTCCAGACTGCATGACTTCCTCCAGACTGCATGACTTCCTCCAGACAACATGACTTCCTCCAGACTACATGACTTCCTTCATTATAACTTTGTGGCACCAGTTCATCAGCGTTCAGGGACAGATCTAGTGAAAGATTCAGGCAAAGACAGTATTTTTGTAGCTTGTTCCTTTCAATAATCTTTCTGCCTTAAAGGGGTATTCCAGGAAAAAACTTTTTTTTATATATCAACTGGCTCCAGAAAGTTAAACAGATTTGTAAATTACTTCTATTAAAAAATCGTAATCCTTTCAGTACTTATGCTCTTCAGAAGTTAAAGTTGATCTTTTCTGTCTAAGTGCTCTCTGATGACACGTGTCTCGGGAACCGCCCAGTTTAGAAGCAAATCTCCATAGCAAACCTCTTCTAAACTGGGCGTTTCTCGAGACACGTATCATCAGAGAGGATTTAGACAGAAAAGAACAACCTTAACTTCAGAAGCTCATAAGTACTGAAAGGATTAAGATTTTTTTAATAGAAGTAATTTACAAATCTTTATACTATTACAGATGAGAAGTGAAAAAAAAAACCGGAGCACAGACCTTTAGTTGCTGACGCTCAGGAACTTCTTTATTGAAGTCTTGGGGACACCATGTGCTGGGGGAGCAGGACGCCGGACAGTTTTTTAACACTCCCATGGACGTACTCACGTAGGGCCAGATGAAGCGCTGAAGCGCGATACGGTCGTAGCCCACGAACTGTCCGGCGTCCTGCTCCCCCAGCACATGGTGTCCCCAAGACTTCAATAAAGAAGTTCCTAATCGTCAGCAACTAAAGGTCTGTGCTCCGTTTTTTCTTCACTTCTCATCTGTGTTGGTATAACCATTGGACTGCTCTGCACGTGTTAGCAGGACCGCACACAGTTGTTTGTTGGGGATTGTCCGAGCGAAGATATAATGATCTGCTGCCACAGACCAGTGAAACTCCGTCCTACCAGCATCATACCGAGGGAGGGTGCCCGGCCACGCTTCTTTTGTGTGAACTGGTAATTTACAAATCTGTTTAACTTTCTGGAGCCGGTTGATATATAAAAAAAATAAAGTTTTTTCCTGGAATACCCCTTTAATTCCTGACCACCATCTTCATTTAGGTTCATTCAGCCATTAACAAGGTCCTGTTCTTGTTACTTTGTTACCTACTTGAATTGACGTTGCCTTTTGTATATTTGTCTGGTTGTTAGACAATTCAGTCCTACTAAGTCCTGTGGTTATAATGGAATAATGAGAGTTATGGCTCTTAGAGGGCAATGAGGAAATTGTCTGTTTCTTAAGGGGCCCTCTATATACTGCTCCCTATGATCTCCCCACCCCCACATACATTGGTTTCTATACCCCCACCCCCATACTTTCCATATTACCTCCTCCTCCTCCTCTGTGCACTGATGCAGGACCTGATGATGTCACCGCAGGTCCAGAAAGGTCCTGTAACAGTGTTTGTGCTGCTCTTGGGCTTTGTATAGCTGCAGGACAACAATCACATTATTGCAGTCTGCCACGTTAGGGCAAGATCATTGCGTTGTAGCCGCCATTTTACTGCAATTTGGCACAAATTGTGGCAAAATGCAATAATCTGCCTGTCAATAGGGCATCAAAGGGCAGGTGCAGAAAAAGGGCAGCGGCTCAAGCCCACTTTTATGTCTGTGTGTGCACGTCCCAGCAAAATTATAACTCCCAGGATGCCTTTGGCTATCATACGTGTTAGGGATAGACTGATTATCGGTTTGGCCGATATACACGATTTTTGACGTTATCAGAACCGGCAATTACCTTGCCGATAATACGATAATGCCCCGCCCCCCGTACCGCCCACACTGCAGCGCAACCCCCCCCCACCACCGATGCCCCATTGCCTCCCCCATCCCCGGTTTTATAATTACCTTTTCCCGGGGCCCAGGGTCCGTGCTACTTCTGGCTCCTGCGGCGTCCTGCATTACGATGTGCGCTGCGCAATGACAAGTGACGTCCTCAACGCGACGTCACCATCCGTGCGCACAGTGACAGCTCAGGACGCCGCAGGAGCCAGAAGTAGCGCGGACCCCGGGAACAGGTAATTATGGGGGAGGCAATGGGGCAGCGCTGGTGGTGGTTGGACTAGGGAGGACCCCAGGACAGGCAGGGGGAGAGAAGCGGGCGCCGGTCTCTGGTTAGAGGATAGGGGGGGTAGGACTCAGGAGGACCCCAGGACAGGCAGGGGGAGAGAAGCGGGCGCCGGTCTCTGGTTAGAGGATAGGGGGGGTAGGACTCAGGAGGACCCCAGGACAGGCAGGGGGAGAGAAGCGGACGCCGGTCTCTGGTTAGAGGATAGGGGGGGTAGGACTCAGGAGGACCCCAGGACAGGCAGGGGGAGAGAAGGGGGCACCGGTCTCTGGCCAGAGGATGGGGGGGGTAGGACTCAGGAGGACCCCAGGACAGGCAGGGGGAGAGAAGCTGGTGGCGGCGGCAGTCTCTGGCACCGCAAAAGCCGCTGCAGTTCATTGATTTAAAGCGCCCGGGGGGGGGGGGGGGGATAAATAGCTGATAACTTATACCGGAATATCGGTATAAGTTATCGTCTATTAGCCTTAACCTCCACAGATTATCGGTATCGGCCCTAAAAGAATCGATATCGGTCGATCCCCAATACGTATCATACAAAGCTGTTTTATCAGAATCAAAAAAGTAGTGACATCACGAGAGAACTTCAGATCCGTGTTTTTTCTTCTTTCGATTGTCGAGCATAAAGCTGCGCAGAGTTCCAGGTCTTGGCCGAACGCCGACCCGGTCATTATCAGGCGCTGGCGGCAACACTTGTTTGTACGATTTGGAAAGGAAGGATCCAAAGTTAGCGTTCGGCTGGAGACAGAGGAGGTATTACAATTATCTGAGAGCAGAGAATGGCGAATCATCTCCCCGGGGCTGGAAATGCGCCATGTTTAATTCAGGAGAAGAGTAACGAGTTCCCCCGGCCGCCATGGCGCAGACAGGTAAAGCGCATGCAGTTTTATTCACAAAACATTAAGGCACTTAAGTTCACTATTGACATTTGGCAGGGGAATCCTGAGAAGAAAAAAGAAAAGGAAAAACGGTAGCGCCGCAGCCTCCGTGACCTTTATGTTTTTTTAAAAGCGAAGAGCCTGAAGGAAATTGAATGGAACTTGTGCAGTGCTGTATACATTTCATTAAAAGAGAGTTCACAGCAAAACAACAAAAAAGGAAAAAGAAAAAAGTTAACCTTTTACCGCTTTAAAGCGCAGCTGGGCGCGCACAAAAAAAATCCCGCGATCTGGACGGCGTTCTGTGAAGTTCTTTAGTGGAACGAGATTTCCCAAGGTGCAACTGAATAGAAAATGAAGAAAAATATTCCCGATGCCAAGAACTCACAGGCTCCCCCCAATCTATGCCACCTCCCTGCTCCACAGACCCCACTGAGTTTTTTCTATCTATGCCAGTGTTTTCTATCCAGGGTGCCTCCAGCTGTTGCAAAACTACAACTCCCAGCATGCCCGGACAGCCGTTGGCTGTCCAGGCATGCTGGGAGTTGTAGTTTTGCAACAGCTGGAGGAGCCCTGGTTGGAAAACACTGCATTAAGTGCTGTCATTTTTTTTGTGGGGTCAGACTGGTGAGCACATTACCCAGTTACAGTAATGGAATGCATTCAGGCAACAGCCGTCCTGGCATGCTGGGAGTTGTAGTTGTGCAACAGCTGGAGGCACCCTGGTTGGAGAACACTGCATTAAGCACTGTGATTTTTTTTGTGGGTCACACTGGTGAGCACATTACCCAGTTACAGTAATGGAATGCATTCATGCAACGGCTGTCCGGGCATGCTGGGAGTAGTAGTTTTGCAACAGCTGGAGGCACCCTGGTTGGAAAACACTGCATTAAGTGCTGTGATTTTTTTTTGTGGGGTCAGACTGGTGAGCACATTACCCAGTTACAGTAATGGAATGCATTCATGCAACAGCCGTCCTGGCATGCTGGGAGTTGTAGTTGTGCAACAGCTGGAGGCACCCTGGTTGGAGAACACTGCATTAAGCACTGTGATTTTTTTTGTGGGTCACACTGGTGAGCACATTACCCAGTTACAGTAATGGAACGCATTCATGCAACGGCTGTCCGGGCATGCTAGGAGTAGTAGTTTTGCAACAGCTGCAGGCATCCTGGTTGGAAAACACTGCATTAAGTGCTGCGATTTTTTTTTTTTGTGGGTCAGACTGGTGATCACATGACCCAGTTACAGTAATGGAATGCATTCATGCAACGGCTGTTCGGGCATGCTGGGAGTAATAGTTTTGCAACAGCTGGAGGCACCCTGGTTGGAAAACACTGCATTAAGCACGGTGACTTTTTTTGTGGGTTACACTGGTGAGCACATTACCCAGTTACAGTAATGAGATGCATTCATGCAATGGCTGGCCAGACATGCTGGGAGTTGTAGTTTTGCAACAGCTGGAGGCCCCCTGATTGGGAAACAACAGTCTATAAATGGACTTTAGCACATTTGTTGCAAAACCAAAGGCTGTCCAAGCATGTTGGGAGTTGTAGTTTTGCAGCCATGGGCGGTCCAGGCATGCTGGGAGTTGTGGTCTTTAAATAGCTGGAAACACACTTTTTGGAAAACACTGAGCTATACAGTTCAATCTGAGGGACCTTGGTCATTGCTTCCACACTTTATGTCCCCTGATGAACAGTGATTGTAAACATCACAGAGAAACACGTTGGACAAGTCCATGGATTAACTGGGTGACCCTGAGACTGATGAATATTTGGTTTATGAATATTGAGCTTTCTTTTCTTTTTATCACTGTTCCATTTGTGTTTGTACAACCTAGATCCCCATTGCTATTAGACGGTCTTCCCTCCCTTCTGTATGCAGGGATTTAACCCCTCAGTAGTCGTCAAGACAAACTTTCCTTCATTCTTGCTATGCCCACCTGTATAGCTAATGGGGGGCATCAACTAATTCCTAGAACATAGCCGTGTGTGTACTGGGTTTTCGCTTCTTTATATCTTCTGAATGTTTATATTTTAAAAGGACCGATGGGGGTTATAGTTTAAAGGGGTGTCCCCAGTTTAAGGGTTAGGGCCCTGAGAGGTTTGTGCTGTTTGCCTTTCCATTCACTAACCCGCTATATCACCTTGGTATTCTTGGGTTTATCAATATTCACATATATTCATATGACTTATAATAAAAGGGCAGCTCACAAAGGCTGGAGATAGGGAGGAGAGCATACATGAAGGACAGATAACAGGCTAGAGATAGGGAGGAGAGTATACATGGAGGACAGATCACACATGCTGTAGATAGGGAGGAGAGCATACATGGAGGACAGATCACACAGGCTGGAGATAGGGAGGAGAGTATACATGGAGGACAGATAACAGGCTAGAGATAGGGAGGAGAGTATACATGGAGGACAGCTCACAAAGGCTGGAGATAGGGAGGAGAGCATACATGAAGGACAGATCACAGGCTAGAGATAGGGAGGAGAGTATACATGGAGGACAGCTCACAAAGGCTGGAGATAGGGAGGAGAGCATACATGAAGGACAGATCACAGGCTAGAGATAGGGAGGAGAGTATACATGGAGGATAGATCACACATGCTGTAGATAGGGAGGAGAGCATACATGAAGGGTTGATCACACAGGCTGGAGATAGGGAGGAGAGCATACATGAAGGACAGCTCACAAAGGCTGGAGATAGGGAGGAGAGCATACATGAAGGACAGATCACAGGCTAGAGATAGGGAGGAGAGTATACATGGAGGATAGATCACACATGCTGTAGATAGGGAGGAGAGCATACATGAAGGGTTGATCACACAGGCTGGAGATAGGGAGGAGAGCATACATGAAGGACAGATCACACAGGCTGGAGATAGGGAGGAGAGCATACATGGAGGGCAGATCACACAGACTGTAGATATGGAGGAGAGCATACATGGAGGACAGATCACACAGGCTGTAGATATGGAGGAGAGCATACATGGAGGACAGATCACACAGGCTGTAGATATGGAGGAGAGCATACATGGCGGACAGATCACACAGGCTGTAGATATGGAGGAGAGCATACATGGAGGACAGATCAGACAGGCTGTAGATAGGGAGCAGAGGGCAGATGACACCTGCTGGAGACAGGGAGGAGAGCATACATGAAGGACAGATGACAGGCTAGAGATAGGGAGGAGAGCATATATGGAGGGCAGATCACACATGCTGGAGATAGGGAGGAGAGCATACATAAAGGACAGATCACACAGGCTAAGCGCAAAGCACAAAGCAGATGCAGGGAAGAATTACAGGGGCTTTGTACAAGTGTAGAGATAAACCAGAACAACCACAGCAAATTGTAGACCTCACTAGACCCCCACAATGTAACCTAGGAGATGCTGTGACCTGCATATCGGGGGCATTGACAATAATACTCAGGGTTACCACTAAAGTATGAGAAAATTATTTACCCCCTCAAAAGGTATGTAAAGCCTTTGAATATTGCTACTTATGCTGTTGTTTAATTCCCCCCTCATTATGTGGTGGGGGCCCATTCTTTGGGGGCTTAGAATTTTACACCTTTTAAGATAATACGTTTACATTGGTGTTTAGTTCAGTTCTGCAGCAGACTTCGCCAGAATTGCTTTTGTAAGAAATATTCCTGAAAGTGTTTTTGTAAAGAAAGATGCAGGAGATCTGAGCACAAAACAATTCTGGGCCGATCTTACGAAACCTGCTGAAACGCAGCGGCCAGAACTCCGCGTCATAAAGGAGCCTCCGGCTCATTCTGCTTTTTACGTTTTTTTACATATAGTTTTATTATGGGATTTTTGTTTGTGCCAGGAAGAGAAGGAGGAGGGCCGGTGCGGCAGGCGGTGAGATATTTTGTGCTTTGGTTTTTGCGTATGTTTTAGGTGACAAAATGCTTCTGGATAACACCCAAGGCAGAGCCCCCACCCCCCCCCCCCCCCCACCCATGCAGACATGTCCTTTTGTGCCACCACATCAAACAAATGAGCCCATCTACAGCGTATAGGACGGAGCGCTGCAGAAATGACCCCCACCCTGCGCAGACTAATCCCTTATTTTGGAATAAACGTAATAAACGTGAGTGTTATATCAGTTCCGGGTACTTTAATTGTAACCTGCTTATATTTTTCACTATTCGGCGCTCTCTCTCACCCCCCCACCCCCCCCCCCCCCCCCCCCCCCAAAAAAAAACACAATCTGGACGGCGTTCTGTGAAGTTCTTTAGTGGAACGAGATTTCCCAAGGTGCAACTGAATGGAAAATGAAGAAACATATTCCCGATGCCAAGAACTCACAGGCTCCCCCCAATCTATGGCACCTCCCTGCTCTGCTCCACACACCCCACTGAGTTTCTTCAATCTATGCCAGTGTTTTCCATTCAGGGTGCCTACAGCTGTTGCAAAACTACAACTCCCAGCATGCCCGGACAGCCAACGGCTATCCGGGCATGCTTGGAGTTGTAGTTTTGCAACAGCTGGAGGCACCCTGGTTGGAAAACCGTGCATTAAGCATTGTCATTTTTTTTGTGGGTCAGGCTGGTGATCACGTAACCCAGTTACAGTAATGAAATGCATTCATGCAATGTCAGTCCGGGCATGCTTAGAGTTGTAGTTTTGCAACAGCTGGGGGAACCCTGGTTCGAAAACCGTGCATTAAGCACTGTAATTTTTTTGTGGGTCAGACTGGTGATCACGTGACCCAGTTACAGTAATGAAATGCATTCATGCAATGTCAGTCCGGGCATGCTGGGAGTTGTAGTTTTGCAACAGCTGGAGGCACCCTGGTTGGAAAACCGTGCATTAAGCATTGTAATTTTTTTGTGGGTCAGGCTGGTGATCACGTGACCAATTTACAGTAATGAAATGCATTCATGCAATGTCAGTCCGGGCATGCTGGGAGTTGTAGTTTTGCAACAGCTGGGGGGCACCCTGGTTGGAAAACACTGCATTAAGCACTGTGATTTTTTTGTTTTGTTTTTTGTGTGGGTCAGGCTGGTGATCATATGACCCAGTTACAGTAATGAAATTCATTAATGAAACGGCTGTCAGGGCATGCTGGGAGTTGTAGTTTTGCAGTTTTGCAACAGCTGGGGGCACCCTGGTTGGAAAACACTGCATCAAGCACTGTGAATTTTTTTGTGGGTCAGACTGGTGATTACGCGAGTGTTTTTTCAGCTCTGGATATTTTACTTACAACCTGCTTATATTTTCATTGTTCGGCGCTCTACCCCCCCCAACCACAATCATAGCGCTCTACGAAAAAGCGGAGATGAAAGCCAAACTGATTATGTAAATAGGAGACGTGTAAGCGGGCAATGGGCACAATGCGGGCTGTAAGAGTCAGAATGGGCACGTCCTCTAAGCCCCGGAGAGCAGGGACGTGCACAAACATTTTGGGGGGCAGGGCCTGAAGTAAATAAAGGGCACCTCTCATAATTATTTCAATGCCCACATAATGATGCCCCACTGCTCAGTGTCAAGCCCCCTTTCTTGTCAGTGTGTGCCCGTCCCTGCCGGAGGAGAGGTGAATTGTATTGTATGGGGGGTGGTTGGATCTCCACAACAATCCCCATCATTTTGCCGCCATCCTGCGAGCTCCTATCTCTGCACCTCGGTGTCACGTTGATCATGCAGCGCGCCATCAGATTTCATCGGGTTATTGTGCCTAATACCTGAGCAGCGTCGTATCAGCTTTGCATACACAGTGAAATAAAATGTAAAAAAGCAGCTGCCGGAGGGGCGGATTGTGCTCGCTTCTGCTTTGTGTGTGACTGCAGTGGGGTTTTAAGTAGGTTTACATAATTCCTTGTGCTGCTGCTGCTGCTGCTGAATGACCTACTTCTCGGAGCTCGGCACAAACTGCACTTAAAATAACGCTGCTGGTAAAGGGATCTGCTGAGAGTCTGTTCACATTCCTCCTGACGGTGAGCGGAAGAGGCACGAAGAGATGAGAACCCAACACCATGAGTCAGGAGGTTCACCCGCCGACGCTTCTTGCTTTTATTCTATTTCTTCTCTTCTTTTCCCCCTTTTTTACCATTTCTAGTATGAATAAGGACCTGCATTTTGGGTTTTGACCTACAGCCGGGAGGCGCACAGAACAATGAGACCCCAATGCAGTAAAACATTCTGAAATAATTGACTTGGTTGGAAAAGGGAGGAAGACGTAAAAAGGACTAAGCTCTGTATAGACCCATAAGTAACGTAATATAAAAGCCACAATCAGGTCCGAGACATCTGTGCAATAATCCCCACAAGTGAGCAGGGGCAGGGGGCACTCCGGAGATGACTGTAGTGAATGGTGGGGTCCCTCTTTTCCATTGCAAGGAATGGACGGCTTTATAGAAGATAGGCGGGGTGGTGGGCGCTGAAGGGATCAGGACAGGATAGAATGAACAAGGAAATCTTTAATGGACCAGCATGAAACGCGTTTCTAGGCTCATATGTCCCAGTACAGGACATGGGCCTGTACTACCCTTAGACCCTGTCAGATTGAGACCCTCAGTGACCTGGGGGCTCCCCTGTAGGGTCTCCCCCTGTTGTTTCCAGAATGTTGTGTATATCACTTTAATGCCTAGACCAGTGGTCTTCAACCTGCGGACCTCCAGATGTTGCAAAACTACAACTCCCAGCATGCCCGGACAGCCAACAGCTGTCCGGGCATTCTGGGAGTTGTAGTTTTGTAACATCTGGAGGTCCACAGGTTGGAGACCACTGGCCTAGACAGTATCCTTATGTATAGGACCTTCCTAAGGTCATGTGATATGGTCATGTGATATGATCACCTGATATACCCAGAGTTCCAGAGACACAGGCAACCAGCTACCAATGGGCTTTAGTCCCGCCCCCTGATATATAAAGGGCTGTAGTCTCCACACTAGCTCTCTTAGTTCCTGCTAAGTCCTATACAGGTCCAGTCCAGTCCAGCGAGGACAAAGCCGACAAGTCTGGAGCCACATCTAATCTTCTATGTCTACAAGTCTCTACTGTCCCTACCAAAGTCATAGCAGTAGCCCAGTGACCTACATCATCATTATCACCACAAGTCCAAGCAAGTCTGAGAGGTTCCCTGTGTCCCGGTCACCTCTGTGGAAGTTGGCTATTTGTAAACACTGTTATACTGGCTTCTTCAGCAAAGTTGGGGTTGCATCAAAACCACTTTGGACTCTCATATAATATATGCCGTTTTGGGTTGGTTGACGGCAGTGCCCTACACCATACCACATCCTGGCGTCACGAACACTAGAGGTTAACAACATCTTGCCCCAGGGGTTAATACCATCTGGCCCCACCACTACACCCCGTGGTCCAGTCATACACCAGTGGTCCACCACACAGAGGCTACTACGTAAGGCATCGCCTGATGAAGCGTACTGTGAGCTGGGAAACGCGTTGCACACTGGTACAAGATTTCCTTTTTCATCCTATCGTGGCCTGATCCCTTCAGCGCCTGTCACCCCACCTATCTTCTTTGAAGCTGTCCATTCTTTGCATTCGTTTATCTGGGCAGGAGGGCTGCGGAGGGACCAGACAACTTCCAGACCTGTATTTATTCTTGTATACGGTGTGCACAACTCACTGGGGTAAGCATGCCTCATTCCCGAGCGATTGCCCTGTACATTAGATTGTATCACACTATGGGGCACTCTCCTTCCTCGTATCTTACCTCTTTTTGTTTGTCAATTCAATGTAAGTTCTAAAAGCAATACGCAGTGGCCTAGCTATAGAGGTCGCAAGGATCGCTGTGATGACCGGGCCCATACCTATCTAGCTACCTACCTGACTACCTACATGGCTATTTATCTACCAAACTACCTGGCTATTTACCCACCTATATGGCTATCTATCTACCAAACTACCTGGCAACCTAGCTACCTACCCCCTGGCTATTTAGCTACTTCCTACATGTCTTCATGCCTACCTATCTAGTTGCCTACCTGGCTATCTATCTACCAAAGTACTTGGCAACCTAACTACCTGCCTACCTAGATATCTACCTACCTACCTGGCTAGCTATCTACCAAGCTACCTGGCAAGCAATCTACCTAGTTACTTAACTACCTGGCTACTAACCTAGCTAACTACCTACCAGGCTATCTATTGGGGGGGGGGGGGGGCTAGTATATCCATATTTTGTATGCCAAATTTTGTCCTGGGGGCCTTGAGACTCTGGTTAGACCCATTTTTCAGGTGGTTCAGTATGTGAAAGGCTTGTATCAATTATATTCTTAGCATATAGGATGAGGATCTGCTGACAAAGTGAGGAATCAATGATGTCCGGCATCAGACTCTGCAGATAGAATTTCTTCTGACTGTTCCCCATCATTGCTGTAGTCACTGATATTTTTATGCAGCTGGGGTTGGGGGAGAGAGTCTTTGGGGGGTAGGAGGACCCAGAGAATTTTTTTGCATCAGGGCCCTGAGGTTTTTAGCTATGCCCCTGGCAAAACAACCGGTCCTCTGTCTATACTTCATTGAGGGATTTCAACACCGGTTGCCTCCTTCGGGTTTTTTGACACTTGCAGAACTGATTCTTTTTTTTTCTCTGCATTACCCGAGGTTCGGGGGGCAGGAGACCTGAGGTTTAGCATCTATAGCCACATGGATAACAAGGCCCAGCCTGTAGCCCAATGGGTCCTAGACATGTGATGTGGCTCCTGTGCAGCTTATCCCCAATGACCAGACAAATGCTCCTTTACTTGTCCTCCTCTTTACTATCCCCTTAGTTGTGGATGAAATGACCCGAGTATCTACAGTACATTGCAGGGGGTCTGAGGCCTACACTGGGAAAGGGGTCCTCGGCTGCTCCATACATCTCTTTACACTTCCCTACACTACTCTATGGTTCTCCCTGGTTGGATGACTAGGATTATCCCTAATGTATGGGAAATTGTAACTGCACAACTTTTCTGCTCCCTCTATTAAAGGGGTACCCTGGCTTAGGTAAACGTATCCACTATCCACGCTCAGGGTAAACAGGAGCGACTGCCCGCTCAACCAATCACTGGCTAAGTTGGGTGTCGCTTCCTGAGAGTAGAGAACCCGTCTGGGTGAGTTCATCAGAGATGGAATTCCTTTTAGAAGATCATGGGGGTCCCAGGTGTCGGAACCCCTGCGATCATGCACTTATTCCCCATCCTGTGGGTAGTAGACAGAAATGCCCCTTTAACCCAGGCAGGAGAGTGTTGCTTCTTCTCAGTATGGGGAACTTGGTGCCTGGACAAATGGAGACTGACAGAGGATTGTATTGGTCACAGTCCTTGGTCTGATTATACTGCACATTATACCGCTGAGAATTCCAGGGAGCGTTAATCCACGAATGAAATGCAAAAACGAGCCACTGAGGTAATGACAGCGGCGCGCTGCTAAGAGGATGACTGCGCCGCTGTATGCACGGAATACACATCCAGATCTCCTGGTACAGCCTGACTCAGCTGCTCATGCGATAGTATAAGAAACTGTGTTACCGTTCCCGGGAGAGAGGGAAGCGGGAATGGATTGACAGGGAGTGGGGAAGGAGTGAGAGGGAAGCGGGGATGGATTGACAGGGAGTGGGGAAGGAGTGAGAGGGAAGCGGGGAAGGAGTGAGAGGGAAGCGGGAATGGAGAAAGAGGGAAGCGGGAATCGATTGACAGGGAGTGGGGAAGGAGTGAGAGGGAAGCGGGGATGGAGAGAGAGGGAAGCGGGGATGGAGAGAGAGGGAAGCGGGGATGGAGAGAGAGGGAAGCGGGGATGGAGAGAGAGGGAAGCGGGGATGGAGAGAGAGGGAAGCGGGGATGGAGAGAGAGGGAAGCGTGGATGGAGTGAGAGGGAAGCGTGGATGGAGTGAGAGGGAAGCGTGGATGGAGTGAGAGGGAAGCGGGGATGGAGTGAGAGGGAAGCGGGGATGGAGTGAGAGGGAAGCGGGGATGGAGTGAGAGGGAAGCGGGGATGGAGTGAGAGGGAAGCGGGGATGGAGTGAGAGGGAAGCGGGGATGGAGTGAGAGGGAAGCGGGGATGGAGTGAGAGGGAAGCGGGGATGGAGTGAGAGGGAAGCGGGGATGGAGTGAGAGGGAAGCGGGGATGGAGTGAGAGGGAAGCGGGGATGGAGTGAGAGGGAAGCGGGGATGCTGATAATTGTGCCCTGTAGCCGAGGGTGTGTGCGTGCTTCAGCTAATCACTGCCTGGGTCACATTTGGCTACGGGGGCACTGTTTTCATTACACCGCCCTTGAAACCCAGGATTATCATAGTACCCCTAAAATTAGCGTGTCACACACAAGTCCCGTGAGAGTCAATGACATAAGGGTCTCACAGGGGCGCAACTATCCCGCGGAATCATGCAAATCGCTGCCCTCTTTGTTTTTTGTCTTTTTTTCTTTTCTTGTAATATGAACAAGGCCCTAATCCTGTAGGTTTCTGCCTATGGGGAGCGTCTGCCAGGACCCAGTAAATGAGACGGTTATAGGTAAAGTCAGGTTCTGCCATCTTGTGACCAGCCAATGCGTTACAACCTGTATATATAACCACTTGTTGTGCGAGCGCCTCTTTAAAGAAGAAAGTAACCAGCAATCTGCGGTAAATACCCAGCAATCTGCTTTAAAAGAAAAAAGCAAAAAGTAAAGAGGGAAGAGAAAAAAAAACTTGAGAGCGGACGACTTTGTAGTTGTTGATGCGCTGAGCCCCCCCCCCGTCTGCGCGCCATGTATATTAATAATGATTCCGTACAGCGTCCCCCACACCCGGTTGCTCTCCACATAAATTAAGTGTCAGACAAATGTGACTCTCATATTTAAAGAAGAAAAGCGTCATTTGCATGAGCGCTTTGTCCAGATGATATTTGGTCTGTATCTGCGCGGCCCAGCGACGTTTCCACATTAACTCTGCGGCGTGCCGGGCTGGTGATAACGCGCTTTCGTTTTTCTTTTAATGTCTATATCGGTTACATCAGCAATTCTGTGGGAACACTTGTCTCTCAGAGTTCAGTGAGGGATGCGGATAGATTGGGGACCGCGCCGTCATTATCTTCCTCTTGTCAGCAAAGACGTTGCCGCAAGACTTTTTCGCTGAAATCTGTTTAATCATGTGCTTGATTTGCTAATGGCGGAATCCGCAACGCCGCCGCTTGTACCAGCTCCCTGGACTGCATGTCAGAACATCGCCTGTACCCGGATGTTATCCCCATCAGTTACTACTGATGGCAACAAAAGAGTTTTACCAGGTTGTGCAGTGTCGAACCGTTCAGGAGCCTGAAAAAGCTTAGTGTCGAGTCATGCAGGAGCTGTACGATATCCATATAGGTTAGTGTTTCCCAACCAGGATGTCTCTGGCTGTTGCAAAACTACAACTCCCAGCATACCCGGACAGCCAACGGCTGTCCGGGCATGCTGGGAGTTGTAGTTTTGCAACAGCTGGAGGCACCCTGGTTGGAAAAAAAAATGCTATATGCAGATCAGTATTGGCCTGAGATATTCACTATATACAGATAAGTATTATCCTAAGATATTCACTATATACAGATAAGTATTATCCTAAGATATTCACTATATACAGATAAGTATCGTCCTTAGATATTCACTATATACAGATAAGTATTATCCTAAGATATTCACTATATACAGATAAGTATCATCCTAAGATATTCACTATATACAGATAAGTATTATCCTAAGATATTCACTATATACAGATAAGTATCGTCCTTAGATATTCACTATATACAGATAAGTATTATCCTAAGATATTCACTATATACAGATAAGTATCATCCTAAGATATTCACTATATACAGATAAGTATTATCCTAAGATATTCACAATATACAGGTAAGTATCAGCCTAAGATATTCACTATATACAGATAAGTATTATCCTAAGATATTCACTATATACAGATAAGTATTATCCTAAGATTCACTATATACAGGTAAGTATCATCCTAAGATATTCACTATATACAGATAAGTATTATCCTAAGATATTCACTATATACAGATAAGTATCATCCTAAGATATTCACTATATACAGATAAGTATTATCCTAAGATATTCACTATATACAGATAAGTATTATCCTAAGATATTCACTATATACACAGATAAGTATTATCCTAAGATATTCACTATATACAGATAAGTATTATCCTAAGATATTCACTATATACAGATAAGTATTATCCTAAGATATTCACTATATACAGATAAGTATTATCCTAAGATATTCACTATATACAGATAAGTATTGTCCTAAGATATTCACTATATACAGATAAGTATTATCCTAAGATATTCACTATATACAGATAAGTATTATCCTAAGATATTCACTATATACAGATAAGTATTATCCTAAGATATTCACTATATACAGATAAGTATTATCCTAAGATATTCACTATATACAGATAAGTATTATCCTAAGATATTCACTATATACAGATAAGTATCATCCTAAGATATTCACTATATACAGATAAGTATTATCCTAAGATATTCACTATATACAGATAAGTATCATCCTAAGATATTCACTATATACAGATAAGTATTATCCTAAGATATTCACTATATACAGATAAGTATTGTCCTAAGATATTCACTATATACAGATAAGTATTATCCTAAGATATTCACTATATACAGATAAGTATTGTCCTAAGATATTCCCTCTTATACAGATAAGTATTATCCTAAGATATTCACTATATACAGATAAGTATTATCCTAAGATATTCACTATATACAGGTAAGTATCATCCTAAGATATTCACTATATACAGATAAGTATCATCCTAAGATATTCACTATATACAGATAAGTATCAGCCTAAGATATTCACTATATACAGATAAGTATCATCCTAAGATATTCACAATATACAGGTAAGTATCAGCCTAAGATATTCACTATATACAGATAAGTATTATCCTAAGATATTCACTATATACAGATAAGTATCATCCTAAGATATTCACTATATACACAGATAAGTATTATCCTAAGATATTCACTATATACAGATAAGTATCATCCTAAGATATTCACTATATACAGATAAGTATCATCCTAAGTTTTGCAGCAGCTGCAGGCACCCTAGTTGGGGAGACACTGGCTTAATCAAACATCCCAGGCAGCATAAAGTCAGATAACAAATTGTTGGCTAATACATACCTGATTTATACCAAAAAGTTTTAAAAAAGCATCTTAACTATTTGACTCATCTTAACTGTTTCTTGACATTTGTAATTTTGTATTTATTTATTTTTAATGCAGTTTGTGAAGCCAAAGCCAGAACTGGATCATATGGAAGAAAGAATAAAGAAAAGAATTAGACGTCTCCTGTCAGTCCTGGCACCTGAGTGTGAGGACTAAGACCCGGTGAACGTGTACAGAAGGTATAAAGGACTGGACGCTGCCGGCTCCGGTATCATTGACGGATGTGTCTAAGCCTCAGGGCAGAGCTGGCGTCACCCTATGAATGATGGATCGCAGGTTCTTGGCAGTGTGGGGCCCATGGCACAGGACTCCTAGGTTCTGGATATTCATAAGTAAAAGTCTATAGGAAGCAGCATGTGCTGAATACACCACAAGCCACGGAAGGTAAAGGATGAATCCCAAATCTTATCATCCAGTCCTATAGATGTAAGAGGATTTAGTAAGACTGACGTTTTCTTGTGGTGTTTTTCATTCTTAAACTGAAGGTCGTTGTAGTGAAATGCTCCAAATTGTTAAGAAGGTGCACACGTTGGACTATAAGGCCCCATAAGGTCAGCTCTATGAGGTCCCATTAGGTCTGGTCTATGAGGAACCATCAGGTCTGATCTATGAGGAACCATCAGGTCTGGTCTATGAGGTATCATCAGGTCAGGTCTATCAGGAACCATCAGGTCTGGTCTATGAGGAACCATCAGGTCTGGTCTATGAGGCCCCATCAGGTCTGGTCTATGAGGCCCCATCAGGTCTGGTCTATGAAGAACCATCAGGTCTGGTCTATGAGGAACCATCAGGTCTGGTCTATGAAGAACCATCAGGTCTGATCTATGAGGAACCATCAGGTCTGGTCTATGAGGAACCATCAGGTCTGGTCTATGAGGAACCATCAGGTCTGGTCTATGAAGAACCATCAGGTCTGGTCTATGAAGAACCATCAGGTCTGGTCTATGAGGCACCATCAGGTCTGGTCTATGAGGCCCCATCAGGTCTGGTCTATGAGGCCCCATCAGGTCAGGTCTATGAGGCCCCATCAGGTCTGGTCTATGAGGAACCATCAGGTCTGGTCTATGAGGAACCATCAGGTCTGGTCTATGAGGGCCCCATCAGGTCTGGTCTATGAGGCGTCTATGAGGCCCCATCAGGTCTCGTCTATGAGGCCCCATCAGGTCTCGTCTATGAGGCCCATCAGGTCTCGTCTATGAGGCCCCATCAGGTCTCGTCTATGAGGCCCCATCAGGTCTGGTCTATGAGGCCCCATCAGGTCTCGTCTATGAGGCCCCATCAGGTCTCGTCTATGAGGCCCCATCAGGTCTCGTCTATGAGGCCCCATCAGGTCTCGTCTATGAGGCCCCATCAGGTCTCGTCTATGAGGCCCCATCAGGTCTCGTCTATGAGGCCCCATCAGGTCTCGTCTATGAGGCCCCATCAGGTCTGGTCTATGAGGCCCCATCAGGTCTGGTCTATGAGGCCCCATCAGGTCTGGTCTATGAGGCCCCATCAGGTCTGGTCTATGAGGCCCCATCAGGTCTGGTCTATGAGGCCCCATCAGGTCTGGTCTATGAGGCCCCATCAGGTCTGGTCTATGAGGCCCCATCAGGTCTGGTCTATGAGGCCCCATCAGGTCAGGTCTCTGAGGCCCCATCAGGTCAGGTCTCTGAGGCCCCATCAGGTCAGGTCTCTGAGGCCCCATCAGGTCTGGTCTATGAGGCCCCATCAGGTCTGGTCTATGAGGCCCCATCAGGTCTGGTCTATTAGGCCCCATCAGGTCTGGTCTATTAGGCCCCATCAGGTCAGCTCTATGAGGCCCCATCAGGTCAGCTCTATGAGGCCCCATCAGGTCAGGTCTATGAGGCCCCATCAGGTAAGCTCTATGTATGGCCATGATGCGCTCAGCAGGACACAGATATACGTTCAGCAAGATTAAATATCTTTTCTGTAACACGGAACCTTGTAATGTGAAGAAACAGTACACGGGGCAGCAGGGCGATGAAATATACCGGCCGGCAGGACCTAAAAATGTCAATATTTACTCAGTGGTTGTGGCAGAGATTTACCCACTGGCTGAGCTTTATGGCTCCGGCTGCTTCATCTCAGGGTATAAAATGCCGGATGTTCCTGCAGATATTGTATCAATAGCAGCAAATTAATTCACGGAATGTTCTACACCCGCGTTCCTGTACTGCCATCTACTGGAGAATCACTGGTAACACCACAAGATCTACAAGCCTGGGAAACCCATATGTAACATAGTCCCAAAATGACATTTTATAGTCCTTAAAGGATAACTCCGGGATTTAACAACTTATCATCTGTACTAAGAAAATGGGATAAGTGTTAGATCACGGGGGGGTCCAATCGCAGAGGGTCCGACCTCTGGGGCCCCCTGCAACCTCCCGAATAGCGCCCCGGTTCTCAGCATGAATGGGGTGTGTCAACCACAGCACGAAGCGCAGAGTGCTGCTGTCGGCAATCTCTGGCTCTGCCATAGAACTGCATGGAGGGGGCGTGTTGGCCGCAGCTTCGTGCTGTGGTCGAAAATGCTCGTTTCATGCAGGGAGCCGGGGCTCCATGAGGGAGATCACCGGGGACCACAGCAGTCGAATTCCCCGCGATCTAACACTTATCCCCTATCCTTAGGATAGAGGATAAGTTGTGACATCCCAGAGTTAGGCTGGGTTCACACTACATTTTTGCCGTACTGTTTTCAATCCGTTTTTCTACAGAAAACCGTATGGCAAAAAAACGGATGGAACAGTATGGAAAAAAGTAAACCTTATGTGTTTTTAAACAGTATACTGTTTTTAAAAGTGCATACAGTTCCGTCAGTTTTTATAGAAAAAAAACCCATACGCTTTTGAAAATTTTGTCCATTTTTAATGGGAGGGGTCTTGGGTGGGGACTTTAGGATTCACATGCGCATGTGCAAAGTAAAAACGTATACGTTTTTCCCGTATGGAGCAGTATACATGTGCGTTTCCCATTGACGTCCATGTTAAAAAAAACGTATGCGGTTGCAGTACGTTTTTAAACCGGAGACAAAATTGTGGTCAAGTCTTCTATCTGCCAAATAAAGAAGATTGTGCTACTGAGATCATACATAGAAACACAGAGGAATAGCGACAGGAGGACAACATGGTCCATCTAGTCTATTATTCCCTCTTCATCATATATATATATATATATATATATATATATATATATATATATATATATATATATATATATATATATATATATCAGGCCACATCTGCTGAAGGTCTGTTCCAAGTATCTACCACTGCTTCAGTATAGACCACAATACTGAGGATACAAAGAACGTTCTATTCTGACACTTTCATCCAACCCAGCAGGACCTAAAACTGCTGATACAATGTATCCAGAAAGTCTTCATCCCCTCTCACAATATACAAAGTATCCAGAAAGTCTTCATCCCCTCTCACAATATACAAAGTATCCAGAAAGTCTTCATCCCCTCTCACAATATACAAAGTATCCAGAAAGTCTTAAGCCTGTCACCATATACAATGTAACCAGAAAGTCTGGTTTCCTCCAGACATGATGCTGCCCCCACCATGATCACTGTAGGGATGGTATTGGGCAGGTGATGGGCAGTGCCTGGTTTTCTCTATACATGATGCTGCCCCCACCATGATCACTGTAGGGATGGTATTGGGCAGGTGATGGGCAGTACCTGGTTTCCCCCAGACATGATGCTGCCCCCACCATGATCACTGTAGGGATGGTATTGAGCAGGTGATGGGCAGTGCCTGGTTTCCTCCAGACATGATGCTGCCCCCACCATGATCACTGTAGGGATGGTATTGGGCAGGTGATGGGCAGTGCCTGGTTTCCTCCAGACATGATGCTGCCCCCACCATGATCACTGTAGGGATGGTATTGGGCAGGTGATGGGCAGTGCCTGGTTTCCTCTATACATGATGCTGCCCCCACCATGATCACTGTAGGGATGGTATTGGGCAGGTGATGGGCAGTACCTAGTTTCCCCCAGACATGATGCTGCCCCCACCATGATCACTGTAGGGATGGTATTGAGCAGGTGATGGGCAGTGCCTGGTTTCCTCCAGACATGATGCTGCCCCCACCATGATCACTGTAGGGATGGTATTGGGCAGGTGATGGGCAGTGCCTGGTTTCCTCCAGACATGATGCTGCCCCCACCATGATCACTGTAGGGATGGTATTGGGCAGGTGAGGGGCAGTACCTGGTTTCCTCCAGACATGATGCTGCCCCCCTCATGATCACTGTAGGGATGGTATTGGGCAGGTGATGGGCAGTGCCTGGTTTCCTCCAGACATGATGCTGCCCCCACCATGATCACTGTAGGGATGGTATTGGGCAGGTTATGCGCAGTACCTGGTTTTCTCCAGACATGATGCTGCCCCCACCATGATCACTGTAGGGATGGTATTGGGCAGGTGATGGGCAGTGCCTGGTTTCCTCCAGACATGATGCTGCCCCCACCATGATCACTGTAGGGATGGTATTGGGCAGGTGATGGGCAGTGCCTGGTTTCCTCTATACATGATGCTGCCCCCACCATGATCACTGTAGGGATGGTATTGGGCAGGTGATGGGCAGTACCTGGTTTCCTCGAGACATGATGCTGCCCCCACCATGATCACTGTAGGGATGGTATTGGGCAGGTGATGGGCAGTGCCTGGTTTCCCCCAGACATGATGCTGCCCCCACCATGATCACTGTAGGGATGGTATTGAGCAGGTGGTGAGCAGTACCTGGTTTCCTCCAGACATGATGCTGCCCCCACCATGATCACTGTAGGGAGGGTATTGGGCAGGTGATGGGCAGTGCCTGGTTTCCCCCAGACATGATGCTGCCCCCACCATGATCACTGTAGGGAGGGTATTGGGCAGGTGATGGGCAGTGCCTGGTTTCCTCCAGACATGATGCTGCCCCCACCATGATCACTGTAGGGATGGTATTGGGCAGGTGATGGGCAGTGCCTGGTTTCCCCCAGACATGATGCTGCCCCCACCATGATCACTGTAGGGATGGTATTGGGCAGGTTATGCGCAGTACCTGGTTTCCTCCAGACATGATGCTGCCCCCACCATGATCACTGTAGGGATGGTATTGGGCAGGTGATGGGCAGTGCCTGGTTTCCTCCAGACATGATGCTGCCCCCACCATGATCACTGTAGGGATGGTATTGGGCAGGTGATGGGCAGTGCCTGGTTTCCTCTATACATGATGCTGCCCCCACCATGATCACTGTAGGGATGGTATTGGGCAGGTGATGGGCAGTACCTGGTTTCCTCGAGACATGATGCTGCCCCCACCATGATCACTGTAGGGATGGTATTGGGCAGGTGATGGGCAGTGCCTGGTTTCCCCCAGACATGATGCTGCCCCCACCATGATCACTGTAGGGATGGTATTGAGCAGGTGATGAGCAGTACCTGGTTTCCTCCAGACATGATGCTGCCCCCACCATGATCACTGTAGGGAGGGTATTGGGCAGGTGATGGGCAGTGCCTGGTTTCCCCCAGACATGATGCTGCCCCCACCATGATCACTGTAGGGAGGGTATTGGGCAGGTGATGGGCAGTGCCTGGTTTCCCCCAGACATGATGCTGCCCCCACCATGATCACTGTAGGGATGGTATTGGGCAGGTGATGGGCAGTACCTGGTTTCCTTCAGACATGATGCTGCCCCCACCATGATCACTGTAGAGATGGTATTGGGCAGGTGATGGGCAGTGCCTGGTTTCCTCCAGACATGATGCTGCCCCCACCATGATCACTGTAGGGATGGTATTGGGCAGGTGATGGGCAGTGCCTGGTTTCCTCCAGACATGATGCTGCCCCCACCATGATCACTGTAGGGATGGTATTGGGCAGGTGATGGGCAGTGCCTGGTTTCCTCTATACATGATGCTGCCCCCACCATGATCACTGTAGGGATGGTATTGGGCAGGTGATGGGCAGTGCCTGGTTTCCCCCAGACATGATGATGCCCCCACCATGATCACTGTAGGGATGGTATTGGGCAGGTGATGGGCAGTACCTGGTTTCCCCCAGACATGATGCTGCCCCCACCATGATCACTGTAGGTATGATATTGGGCAGGTGATGGGCAGTGCCTGGTTTCCCCCAGACATGATGCTGCCCCCACCATGATCACTGTAGGGATGGTATTGGGCAGGTGATGGGCAGTGCCTGGTTTCCTCCAGACATGATGCTGCCCCCACCATGATCACTGTAGGGATGGTATTGGGCAGGTGATGGGCAGTGCCTGGTTTCCTCTATACATGATGCTGCCCCCACCATGATCACTGTAGGGATGGTATTGGGCAGGTGATGGGCAGTACCTGGTTTCCCCCAGACATGATGCTGCCCCCACCATGATCACTGTAGGGATGGTATTGGGCAGGTGATGGGCAGTGCCTGGTTTCCTCCAGACATGATGCTGCCCCCACCATGATCACTGTAGGGATGGTATTGGGCAGGTGATGGGCAGTACCTGGTTTCCTTCAGACATGATGCTGCCCCCACCATGATCACTGTAGAGATGGTATTGGGCAGGTGATGGGCAGTGCCTGGTTTCCTCCAGACATGATGCTGCCCCCACCATGATCACTGTAGGGATGGTATTGGGCAGGTGATGGGCAGTGCCTGGTTTCCTTCAGACATGATGCTGCCCCCACCATGATCACTGTAGGGATGGTATTGGGCAGGTGATGGGCAGTGCCTGGTTTCCTCTATACATGATGCTGCCCCCACCATGATCACTGTAGGGATGGTATTGGGCAGGTGATGGGCAGTACCTGGTTTCCTCGAGACATGATGCTGCCCCCACCATGATCACTGTAGGGATGGTATTGGGCAGGTGATGGGCAGTGCCTGGTTTCCCCCAGACATGATGCTGCCCCCACCATGATCACTGTAGGGATGGTATTGAGCAGGTGATGAGCAGTACCTTGTTTCCTCCAGACATGATGCTGCCCCCACCATGATCACTGTAGGGAGGGTATTGGGCAGGTGATGGGCAGTGCCTGGTTTCCCCCAGACATGATGCTGCCCCCACCATGATCACTGTAGGGAGGGTATTGGGCAGGTGATGGGCAGTGCCTGGTTTCCCCCAGACATGATGCTGCCCCCACCATGATCACTGTAGGGATGGTATTGGGCAGGTGATGGGCAGTGCCTGGTTTCCTCCAGACATGATGCTGCCCCCACCATGATCACTGTAGGGATGGTATTGGGCAGGTGATGGGCAGTGCCTGGTTTCCCCCAGACATGATGATGCCCCCACCATGATCACTGTAGGGATGGTATTGGGCAGGTGATGGGCAGTACCTGGTTTCCCCCAGACATGATGCTGCCCCCACCATGATCACTGTAGGTATGATATTGGGCAGGTGATGGGCAGTGCCTGGTTTCCCCCAGACATGATGCTGCCCCCACCATGATCACTGTAGGGATGGTATTGGGCAGGTGATGGGCAGTGCCTGGTTTCCTCCAGACATGATGCTGCCCCCACCATGATCACTGTAGGGATGGTATTGGGCAGGTGATGGGCAGTACCTGGTTTCCCCCAGACATGATGCTGCCCCCACCATGATCACTGTAGGGATGGTATTGGGCAGGTGATGGGCAGTGCCTGGTTTCCTCCAGACATGATGCTGCCCCCACCATGATCACTGTAGGGATGGTATTGGGCAGGTGATGGGCAGTGCCTGGTTTCCTCCAGACATGATGCTGCCCCCACCATGATCACTGTAGGGATGGTATTGGGCAGGTGATGGGCAGTACCTGGTTTCCCCCAGACATGATGCTGCCCCCACCATGATCACTGTAGGGATGGTATTGGGCAGGTGATGGGCAGTACCTGGTTTCCCCCAGACATGATGCTGCCCCCACCATGATCACTGTAGGGATGGTATTGGGTAGGTGATGGGCAGTGCCTGGTTTCCTCCAGACATGATGATGCCATAAAGCCAAGATTGTTGAGGCTGTAGTGATGGTTTTGGACCTTCTAGAAGTTTCTCCCATCTGCACACAGGATCTTTGGAGCCAAGTCATAGGGACCATTGGGTTCTTGGTCTCCTCTCTTACCAAGACCCTTCTCCCCAATTACTTAGTTTGATGGGCGGCAGATTTAGAGTCCTGGTTGTTCCTTCTTCTCCCATGTAAGAATTATGGAGGCCACTGAGCTCTTTGGTACTTTCAGTGCAGCAGAAATGATTTGTCCCCTTCTCCAGATCTATGCCTCCTCACAATCCTGTCTCTGAGTTCTACAGGCAGTTCTTTTCCTCTCATGGCTTGGTGTTTGCTCTGATATACATTGTCAGCTGTGAGACCTTATATAGACAGGGCTGTGTCTGAGCTCTACAGGCAGTTCTTTCTCCCTTATGGCTTAGTATTTTCTCTGATATATAGACAGGGCTGTGTCTGAGCTCTACAGGCAGTTTTTTCCACCTCATGGCTTGGTGTTTGCTCTGATATATATAGACAGGGCTGTGTCTGAGCTCTACAGGCAGTTCTTTCCACCTCATGGCTTGGTGTTTGCTCTGATATATAGATAGGGCTGTGTCTGAACTCTACAGGCAGTTCTTTCTACCTCATGGCTTGGTGTTTGCTCTGATATATAGACAGGGCTGTGTCTTGTCCAATCAGATTAATTTATCACAGGTGACTTCAATTAAGGTAAAGAAACATCTCAGAGATGATCAAGAGAAATGAGAGGAACCAGAGATAATATCATATGTCATTGTAAAGGGTATGAATACTTCTGTTAATGCCGAATTTTGCTAAAATTTTTTAACATTCTCAGTATGGGGTATTGTGGTCAGAATAATGGGGGAAATTATCCCTTTTTTAATTTTATTTTTTAGCACAAGGAACAACATAAAATATGAAAAAAATGTAAAGGGTGTGAAAACTTTCCGAATGCTTTGTATATATTAGAAAGTTGCAGGACCTTTAATTTTACGACAACCTCATTGGATGAATTGGCCCCTCATGGGTTATGGGGCCCCTGCCTGTACAATCTGAACCCAATCCCTTATCAATGATGGATAACTGTGTGGCCCCTGTAACCTTGTCACTTAGGGGCCCATAAAGTTTATTTACTGAAAGCTCCCCGGCCATTATGGGGGTCATCAGGGGACTGTTCTGTGGTATTTTAGACAATTAATGTGAAAGTATCTGCCCCCATTCATTACTTCACTTCACTTTGAAGCCATGGAGGACATAAATATCAGCGGACAGGAGGGTAATGTGGGAATATTTATGGCGTGACACAGATGGGACGTGCGGGGCACATATGGCTGCGGCAGGTGTCTGCACCTGTGATCTCTGCACTGTACAGATGTGCGACCAACACGAGCCGCAGCAGTGTCCTCATGGAGCTCCCGGTCCTGAAGCCGAGAACTGTCCCCAGGGACAAGTTATTCACCGTCTGATGGAGAGATCCCTAAACAAGAAGAAATGGAGCCATAACCAGGGGCTCAGAATGCTGGGGCCGGACCAGGACCAGCACTTGTATTACGGTTTTCTGATACCGACATAAATACGAAATAACACAGGTCTATAATGCAGTGTTTCCCAACCAGTGTACCTCCAGCTGTTTCAAAACTACAACTCCCAGCATGCCCGCACAGTTGCATCAGTGTATTTCATAAATATAACTGGGTCATGTGACCACCAGAAAATCACAGCGCTTAATGCAGTGTTTCCTAACCAGGGTGCCTCGAGCTGTTGCAAAACTATAACATCAAGCATGCCCATACAGCCATTGCATCATTGCATTTCAATACTGTAACTGGGTCATGTGATCACCAGTCTGATCCAAAGAAAATTGCAGTGCTTAATGCAGTGTTTCCGATCCAAGGTGTCTCCAGCTGTTGCAAAACTACAACTCCCAGCATGCCCAGACAGCCGCTGCATCAATGGATTTCATCACTGTAACTAGGTCATGTGATAACCAGTCTGATCCAAAGAAAATCGCAGTGCCTAATGAAGTGTTTCCCAACCAGGTCCTGCTACTGGGTTGTTGCCCTCCTATGGCCTCCTCCACGTCTCCATATGTACTGGCCTGTCTCCTGGTAGCGCCTCCATGCTCTGGACACTACGCTGACAGACACAGTAAACCTTCTTGCCACAGCTCGCATTGATGTGCCATCTTGGATCAGCTGCACTACCTGAGCCACTTGTGTGGGTTGTAGACTCCGTCTCATGCTACCACTAGAGTGAAAGCACCGGCAGCATTCAAAAGTGACCAAAACATCAGCCAGGAAGCATAGGAACTGAGAAGTGGTCTGTGGTCACCACCTGCAGAACCACTCCTTTATTGGGGTGGTCTTGCGAATTGCTTATAATTTCCACGTGTTGTCTGTTCCATGTGAAATTGATTGTGAATCATTGTTCTTCCTGAGTGGACAGTGGGATCTCACACAAGTGTCAGTGACTTGGAGTTACATTGTGTTGTTACATTGTGTTGTGTAAGTGTTACCTTTATTTTTTTTGAGCAGTGTACTTAGGAAGCCTGGTATAAACTTAGGCTGCCAGGTATGTAGTTAGGGATTAAGGTATGTAGGTAGGTTGCCAGGTAGGTAGGTAGGTAGGTAGGTAGATAGATAGTTAAGCTGCCAGGTATGTAGGTACTTTGGTTAGCCAGTTATGTAGGATGATAGGCAGCCAGATATATATAGTTAGGTAGCCAGATATGAAGTTAGGTAATTAGGCAGCCAAGTATGTAGGTAGGTAGTTAGGCAGCCATGTATATAGAGAGGTAGCCAGGTATGCTAGGAGTTGAAGTTTTGAAACTGGAGACACCCTGGTTGTCCAAGCATGCTGGGAATTGTAGTTTTGCAACAGCTGGAGGCACCCTGGTATGGGAACACTGCTATAATGTGATATAAAAGCCTATGACGACGTGTCTTCCCCCGCCCCTACAGCCACCTACTTTAGCCCTTATGTGTCCGATCCTGTAGGGTGACAATGCTGACGCATGGCGTACATTTTCACGGCCTTTACACCAATGGCGCAGCGCCGCTCTATAGGTGCAGACATTATTCCCATCATCCTCTCTTCTTCATAATATTCATCAGATTTATTGCAAATGATAAAACTAGAATAAAACGTTTCCTTCCTCCGCCCTCGGCTGGAAAACAGATGAAATAAAACAAATTGTGAATAAGGTGAAAATTAATTTCGTTCCCCAGTAAACATCAGGGAAATAAGTTGAACTAATCTGTAGAATAAGCTGCGGCCGCTCAGCCAGACATAATGGATTCCAGCCCGAAATACTTGGCCTTTTCTTCACAGAACTCCCCGAGTGCATCAGGTAAAGACAGGCGAGAGGCTCCTCAAACCTCATCATAGCGGAGACTGCGCCAAATCTGACAACATCCCCGTACGAGCGGCGCTGGAATATATAATGTGATCAGCCGGAAGATAGGAGGATGGGGGAGCAATGTCAGGAATCTACAACCTGCAGCTCTCCGGTGGTGCAGAACTACAACTCCCAGCATCACTCAGTGTATAGAGGAGTGACCTCCAACCTGCAGCTCTCCGGTGGTGCAGAACTACAACTCCCAGCATCACTCAGTGTATAGAGGAGTGACCTCCAACCTGCAGCTCTCCGGTGGTGCATAACTACAACTCCCAGCATCACTCAGTGTATAGAGGAGTGACCTCCAACCTGCAGCTCTCCTATAGTGCAGAACTACAACTCCCAGCATCACTCAGTGTATAGAAGACTGACCTCCAACCTGCAGCTCTCCTATAGTGCAGAACTACAACTCCCAGCATCACTCAGTGTATAGAGGAGTGACCTCCAACCTGCAGCTCTCCTATAGTGCAAAACTACAACTCCCAGCATCACTCAGTGTATAGAGGAGTGACCTACAACCTGCAGCTCTCCTATAGTGCAGAACTACAACTCCCAGCATCACCCAGTATATAAAACAGTGGTCTCCAACCTGTGAACCTCCAGATGTTGCAAAACTACAAATCCCAGCATGCCCGGACAGCCCTTGGGACAGTATGGTGGCCTACAACTATATATAGGGGCAGTATGGGGGCCAACAACTATATATGAGGACAGTATAGGGGCCTACAACTATATATGGGGCAGTATAGGGGCCTACAACTATATATGGGGCAGTATAGGGGCCTACAACTATATATGGGGGCAGCATAGGGGCCTACAACTATATATGGGGACAGTATGGTGGCCTACAACTATATATGGGGGCAGTATAGGGGCCTACAACTATATATGAGGACAGTATGGGGGCCTACAACTATATATGGGACAGTATGGGGGCCTACAACTATATATGGGGCAGTATAGGGGCCTACAACTATATATGGGGGAAGTATAGGGGCCTACAACTATATATAGGGGCAGTATAGGGGCCTACAACTATATATGGGGGAAGTATAGGGGCCTACAACTATATATGGGGTAGTATAGGGGCCTACAACTATATATAGGGGCAGTATAGGGGCCTACAACTATATATGGGGCAGTATAGGGGCCTACAACTATATATGGGGCAGTATAGGGGCCTACAACTATATATGGGGCAGTATAGGGGCCTACAACTATATATGGGGGAAGTATAGGGGCCTACAACTATATATGGGGGCAGTATGGCGGCCTACAACTATATATGAGGCAGTATGGCGGCCTACAGCTATATATGGGGCAGTATGGGGGCCTACAGCTATATATGGGGCAGTATGGCGGCCTACAACTATATATGGGGCGGTAGGGCGGCCTACAACTATATATGGGGCAGTAGGGTGGCCTACAACTATATATGGGGGCAGTATGGCGGCCTACAACTATATATGGGGACAGTATGGCGGCCTACAACTATATATGGGGACAGTATGGTGGCCTACAACTATATATGGGGAGAGTATGGCGGCCTACAACTATATATGGGGACAGTATGGTGGCCTACAACTATCTATGGGGGCAGTATGGGAGCCTACAACTATATATGGGGACAGTATGGGAGCCTACAACTATATATGGGGACAGTATGGTGGCCTACAACTATATATGGGGGGCAGTATGGTGGCCTACAACTATATATGGGGCAGTATGGTGGCCTACAACTATATATGGGGACAGTATGGGAGCCTACAACTATATATTGGGGCAGTATGGTGGCCTACAACTATATATGGGGGCAGTATGGTGGCCTACAACTATATATGGGGCAGTATGGTGGCCTACAACTATATATTGGGACAGTATGGCGGCCTACAACTATATATGGGGGCAGTATGGCAGCCTACAACTATATATGGGGCAGTATGGTGGCCTACAACTATATATGGGGCAGTATGGTGGCCTACAACTATATATGGGGACAGTATGGGGGCCTCCAACTATATATGGGGGCAGTATGGTGGCCTACAACTATATATAGGGGCAGTATGGTGGCCTACAACTATATATGGGACAGTATGGGGGCCTACAACTATATATGGGGACAGTGTGGGGGCCTCCAACTATATATGGGGGCAGTATGGTGGCCTACAACTATATATGGGGACAGTATGGGGGCCTACAACTATATATGGGGGAAGTATAGGGGCCTACAACTATATATGGGGACAGTATGGCGGCCTACAACTATATATGGGGACAGTATGGTGGCCTACAACTATATATGGGGACAGTATGGCGGCCTACAACTATATATGGGACAGTATGGCGGCCTACAACTATATATGGGGACAGTATGGTGGCCTACAACTATATATGGGACAGTATGGCGGCCTACAACTATATATGGGGCAGTATGGTGGCCTACAACTATATATGGGGCAGTATGGTGGCCTACAACTATATATTGGGACAGTATGGGGGCCTACAACTATATATGGGGGCAGTATGGCAGCCTACAACTATATATGGGGCAGTATGGTGGCCTACAACTATATATGGGGACAGTATGGGAGCCTACAACTATATATGGGGCAGTATGGTGGCCTACAACTATATATGGGGACAGTATGGGGGCCTACAACTATATATGGGGACAGTATGGGGGCCTCCAACTATATATGGGGGCAGTATGGGGGCCTACAACTATATATGGGGGCAGTATGGTGGCCTACAACTATATATGGGGACAGTATGGGGGCCTACAACTATATATGGGGGCCTACAACTATATATAGGGGCAGTATGGTGGCCTCCAACTATATATGGGACAGTATGGGGGCCTCCAACTATATATGGGGACAGTATGGTGGCCTACAACTATATATGGGACAGTATGGCGGCCTACAACTATATATGGGGCAGTATGGTGGCCTACAACTATATATGGGGCAGTATGGTGGCCTACAACTATATATTGGGACAGTATGGTGGCCTACAACTATATATTGGGACAGTATGGTGGCCTACAACTATATATGGGGGCAGTATGGTGGCCTACAACTATATATGGGGGCCTACAACTATATATAGGGGCAGTATGGTGGCCTCCAACTATATATGGGACAGTATGGAGGCCTCCAACTATATATGGGGACAGTATGGTGGCCTACAACTATATATGGGACAGTATGGCGGCCTACAACTATATATGGGGCAGTATGGTGGCCTACAACTATATATGGGGCAGTATGGTGGCCTACAACTATATATTGGGACAGTATGGTGGCCTACAACTATATATTGGGACAGTATGGTGGCCTACAACTATATATGGGGGCAGTATGGCAGCCTACAACTATATATGGGGCAGTATGGTGGCCTACAACTATATATGGGGACAGTTTGGTGGCCTACAGCTATATATGGGGGCAGTATGGGGGCCTACAGCTATATATGGGGACAGTATGGTGGTCTACAACTATATATGGGGACAGTATGGCGGCCTACAGCTATATATGGGGACAGTATGGTGGTCTACAACTATATATGGGGACAGTATGGCGGCCTACAGCTATATATGGGGACAGTATGGTGGTCTACAGCTATATATGGGGACAGTATGGTGGTCTACAGCTATATATGGGGACAGTATGGTGGCCTACAACTATATATGGGGACAGTATGGGAGCCTACAACTATATATGGGGCAGTATGGTGGCCTACAACTATATATGGGGACAGTATGGGGGCCTACAACTATATATGGGGGAAGTATAGGGGCCTACAACTATATATGGGGACATTATGGCGGCCTACAACTATATATGGGGACAGTATGGTGGCCTACAACTATATATGGGGACAGTATGGCGGTCTACAACTATATATGGGACAGTATGGTGGCCTACAACTATATATGGGGCAGTATAGGGGCCTACAACTATATATGGGACAGTATGGCGGCCTTCAACTATATATGGGGACAGTATGGTGGCCTACAACTATATATGGGACAGTATGGCGGCCTACAACTATATATGGGACAGTATGGTGGCCTACATTTATATATGGGGGCAGTATGGTGGTCTACAACGATATATAGGGACAGTATGGCGGCCTACAACTATATATGGGGACAGTATGGCGACCTACAACTATATATGGGGGCAGTATGGTGGTCTACAACGATAAATGGGGACAGTTTGGGGGCCTACAACTATATATGGGGCAGTATGGCGGCCTACAACTATATAAGGGGGCAGTTTGTTGGCCTACAACTATATATAGGGGCAGTATGGTGGCCTACAACTATATATGGGGCAGTATGGTGGCCAACAGCTATATATGGGGGCAGTATGGGGGCCTACAACTATATATGGGACAGTATGGTGGCCTACAACTATATATGAGAACAGTGTGGAGGACTACAACTATATATGGGGGCAGCTTGGGGGCCTACAACTATATATGAGGACAGTATGGGGGCCTACAACTATATATGGGGGCAGAATGGGGGCCTACAACTATATATGGGGGCAGTATGGCGGCCTACAACTATATATGGGGGCAGTATGGGGGCAATATGGTGGCCTACAGCTATATATAGGGGCAGTATGGTGGGCTAAAACTATATATGGGGGCAGTATGGGGGGCTACAACTATATATGGGGGCAGTATGGCGGCCTACAACTATATATGGGGACAGTATGGGGGCCTACAACTATATATGGGGGCAGTATGGGGGCCTACAACTATATATGGGGACAGTATGGGGGCCTACAACTATATATGGGGGCAGTATGGCGGCCTACAACTATATATGGGGCAGTATGGTGGCCTACAACTATATATGGGACAGTATGGTGGCCTACATTTATATATGGGGGCAGTATGGTGGTCTACAACGATATATAGGGACAGTATGGCGGCCTACAACTATATATGGGGACAGTATGGCGACCTACAACTATATATGGGGGCAGTATGGGGGCCTACAACTATATATGGGGGCAGTATGGCGGCCTACAACTATATATGGGGCAGTATGGTGGCCTACAACTATATATGGGACAGTATGGTGGTCTACAACTATATATGGGACAGTATGGTGGCCTACATTTATATATGGGGGCAGTATGGTGGTCTACAACGATATATAGGGACAGTATGGCGGCCTACAACTATATATGGGGACAGTATGGCGACCTACAACTATATATGGGGGCAGTATGGTGGTCTACAACGATAAATGGGGACAGTATGGGGGCCTACAACTATATATGGGGCAGTATGGCGGCCTACAACTATATAAGGGGGCAGTTTGTTGGCCTACAACTATATATAGGGGCAGTATGGTGGCCTACAACTATATATGGGGCAGTATGGTGGCCAACAGCTATATATGGGGGCAGTATGGGGGCCTACAACTATATATGGGACAGTATGGTGGCCTACAACTATATATGAGAACAGTATGGAGGCCTACAACTATATATGGGGGCAGCTTGGGGGCCTACAACTATATATGAGGACAGTATGGGGGCCTACAACTATATATGGGGGCAGTATGGGGGCCTACAACTATATATGGGGCAGTATGGCGGCCTACAACTATATATGGGGGCAGTATGGGGGCAGTATGGTGGCCTACAGCTATATATAGGGGCAGTATGGGGGGCTAAAACTATATATGGGGGCAGTATGGGGGGCTACAACTATATATGGGGGCAGTATGGCGGCCTACAACTATATATGGGGACAGTATGGGGGCAGTATGGGGGCCTACAACTATATATGGGGACAGTATGGGGGCCTACAACTATATATGGGGGCAGTATGGCGGCCTACAACTATATATGGGGGCAGTATGGGGGCAGTATGGTGGCCTACAGCTATATATAGGGGCAGTATGGGGGGCTAAAACTATATATGGGGGCAGTATGGGGGGCTACAACTATATATGGGGGCAGTATGGGGGCCTACAACTATATATGGGGGCAGTATGGTGGCCTACAACTATATATGGGGGCAGTATGGGGGCCTACAACTATATATAGGGGCAGTATGGGGGGGCTAAAACTATATATGGGGGCAGTATGGGGGGCTACAACTATATATGGGGGCAGTATGGCGGCCTACAACTATATATGGGGACAGTATGGGGGCCTACAACTATATATGGGGGCAGTATGGCGGCCTACAACTATATATGGGGACAGTATGGGGGCCTACAACTATATATGGGGACAGTATGGGGGCCTACAACTATATATGGGGGCAGTATGGGGGCCTACAACTATATATGGGGGCAGTATGGTGGCCAACAGCTATATATGGGGGCTCAGAGTGGGCCTAACAAGTTTATGGGGACGCAACGCAGGTACTATTACTGTGTATGACAATAAACATGGGGAGTTTGTAAATAGGTGGGTATTGTACTGCAGAAAGGAGCCTAAAATGTTTGTTTGGCTGGTTCTGTGGAGACGTCTTGTATGGGAGAAATCTTAATGGCGGTCTAGGCCAGATAGTGAAGAAAAGAAAAGTAAACAACTCCGGTTATAGAAGACGTCACCTGTAAATCAGGGGACTGGGGAGACAGGGAGAGGAACAGGGGGCTGTTATAGAGGAAAGTAAAGCTTATGAATTATACTATAATCACTACAAAATGTCTCTAATATGGGGGTACACTTTTTTGGGAATGGGCTGTCAAGGGGTACTCGGGCAAAAAAGGTTGAGAACCACTGCTCTAGAGCACCGATAGTCCATACAAGCTTTATACCAGTGGTCTTCAACCTGCAGACCTCCAGATGTTTCAAAACTACAACTCCCAGCATGCCCGGACAGCCGATGGCTGTCCGGGCATGCTGGGAGTTGTAGTTTTCAAACATCTGGAGGTCTGCAGGTTAAAGACCACTGCTTTATACATTATTGCAATTCCATTAGAAACAGGGAGAAACACACTTCTCAAACAAGAAAAGACTTGCCATGTTTCGGGGTATTACCCTCAGTAATAAGTTGCTTATGACTAAGGGGTAACTCCCTCCCCGAAACCTGTCAATTTTGGATGCAATTATTCTTCTTCATCATCTCATATTTGACCCGAGCCTGTGAAATGCTCCGGCAGATCCTCAGGTGGTGAACGGACTCGTCTTGATGTTTGCTGGCTGTCTGGGCATGATGGGAGTTATAGTTGGGGGTCCACAGTTTGGAGACCACTGATGTCCTGTGTAACATAACGTGTGACCCTATGAGACCTTCCAGCGTCCAGATATCTTCCACCCCAGTGATGTTTAGATCCAAGGGGAGGGGGGGACTGAACCCAAAGTCATTAGGGGGCACATACTTTTTACTGCACTATATAACTGGAGGACAACAGCAGAGATAACACCCCAGGTCAGGATGCCTGAGGGGCCCAAAGACTCTGCCCCCAAGAAAACTCCTGTCTTATTAATGGCAGATGGGGCCCTGGAGATATTTTCATCCATGAGTCTTAGGTTTTTGCTTCTTGTAGGAAAAAACGTCCAATAACACGAAGGGCGCGCGCTGCACCCCACACACTGTCTATTTACTTCTCCATTGTAATAACCCAGGACATCCAATATATCCTAATAAGCCCCAAGGTTGTGCGTTACCGCTATAATATCCCTCCCAATTACCGCGATTGGATGGGATAATTTGTTTGGCGCTGCGGTAATCGTACGCTGGGGGCGGCAGTAATTACATATGTGCATTCCTGCAAACAGGACAAATTAAAATTAATGGTAAAGAGAAGATTCCAATAACCTGCGCGTTCTATGTAAAGGCGAAAGGCGTAAAGACGGAAGGGACGGTACTAATATGTCCGCACTATATGTGTCAGCTGCTGAATTATCTACACGACATGATACTAAGCGCCAAAGTGCGTCCAACCCCACGAGATCAGACATATATAATCCTGAGAGCAGCAGAAGATACAGTATATACCGTATACCCATACACCTATACATCCTGAGAGCAGCAGAAGATACAGTATATACCGTATACCCATACACCTATATATCCTGAGAGCAGCAGAAGATACAGTATATACCGTATACCCATACACCTATATATCCTGAGAGCAGCAGAAGATACAGTATATACCGTATACCCATACACCCATACATCCTGAGAAGAGCAGAAGATACAGTATATACCGTATACCCATACACCTATACATCCTGAGAGCAGCAGAAGATACAGTATATACCGTATACCCATACACCTATATATCCTGAGAGCAGAAGATACAGTATATACCGTATACCCATACACCTATACATCCTGAGAGCAGCAGAAGATACAGTATATACCGTATACCCATACACCTATACATCCTGAGAGCAGCAGAAGATACAGTATATACCGTATACCCATACACCTATACATCCTGAGAGCAGAAGATACAGTATATACCGTATACCCATACACCTATATATCCTGAGAGCAGAAGATACAGTATATACCGTATACCCATACACCTATACATCCTGAGAGCAGCAGAAGATACAGTATATACCGTATACCCATACACCTATATATCCTGAGAGCAGAAGATACAGTATATACCGTATACCCATACACCTATACATCCTGAGAGCAGCAGAAGATACAGTATATACCATATACCCATACACCTATACATCCTGAGAAGAGCAGAAGATACAGTATATACCGTATACCCATACACCTATACATCCTGAGAGCAGCAGAAGATACAGTATATACCGTATACCCATACACCTATACATCCTGAGAGCAGAAGATACAGTATATACCGTATACCCATACACCTATACATCCTGAGAGCAGCAGAAGATACAGTATATACCGTATACCCATACACCTATACATCCTGAGAGCAGCAGAAGATACAGTATATACCGTATACCCATACACCTATACATCCTGAGAGCAGCAGAAGATACAGTATATACCGTATACCCATACACCTATACATCCTGAGAGCAGCAGAAGATACAGTATATACCGTATACCCATACACCTATACATCCTGAGAGCAGAAGATACAGTATATACCGTATACCCATACACCTATACATCCTGAGAGCAGAAGATACAGTATATACCATATACCCATACACCTATACATCCTGAGAACAGCAAAAGATACAGTATATACCGTATACCCATACACCTATACATCCTGAGAGCAGCAGAAGATACAGTATATACCGTATACCCATACACCTATACATCCTGAGAGCAGAAGATACAGTATATACCATATACCCATACACCTATACATCCTGAGAGCAGCAGAAGATACAGTATATACCGTATACCCATACACCTATACATCCTGAGAACAGCAGAAGATACAGTATATACCGTATACCATACACCTATACATCCTGAGAGCAGCAGAAGATACAGTATATACCGTATACCCATACACCTATACATCCTGAGAACAGCAGAAGATACAGTATATACCGTATACCCATACACCTATACATCCTGAGAGCAGAAGATACAGTATATACCATATACCCATACACCTATACATCCTGAGAACAGCAGAAGATACAGTATATACCGTATACCCATACACCTATACATCCTGAGAGCAGCAGAAGATACAGTATATACCGTATACCCATACACCTATACATCCTGAGAGCAGCAGAAGATACAGTATATACCGTATACCCATACACCTATACATCCTGAGAAGAGCAGAAGATACAGTATATACCGTATACCCATACACCTATATATCCTGAGAACAGCAGAAGATACAGTATATACCGTATACCCATACACCTATACATCCTGAGAGCAGAAGATGATTTTATTAGACCTCTGAAAGGGTTTAAACCACTTCTACCACCGCTCTACCTCCTGGTGTGATGTGTTTCTTTTATCACAGAGGTTTCAACATCTCAGGAACTAGCTCAGGACTCTCTTTGTCACTGCACAGGTGGACTCTTTACCAAACGTACAAAGTGTTGTCCTTCTCGGAACTGTTCCTGCTTAAAGGATGGTGCCAGCATGTATGTGGATGATCCAAATGAAGTTACCTGTTACACTGTCCTACTGCTCCTCCTCCTCCCTCCAGACTCCTCTGTCCTCCTCCTCCCTCCAGACTCCTCTGTCCTGCTCTCTCCAGACTCCTCTGTCCTCCTCCCCCCAGACTCCTCTGTTCTACTCCTTCCCGCCTCCTCTGTCCTCCTCCTCCCTCCAGACTCCTCTGTCCTGCTCTCTCCAGACTCCTCTGTCCTCCTCCCTCCCGCCTCCTCTGTCCTCCTCCTCCCTCCCGCCTCCTCTGTCCTCCTCCTCCCTTCCGCCTCCTCTGTCCTCCTCCTCCCTTCCGCCTCCTCTGTCCTCCTCCTTCTCCCTCCCTCCCGCCTCCTCTGTCCTCCTCCTCCTCCCTCCCGCCTCCTCTGTCCTCCTCCTCCTCCCTCCCTCCCGCCTCCTCTGTCCTCCTCCTCCTCCCTCCCTCCCGCCTCCTCTGTCCTCCTCCTCCTCCCTCCCTCCCGCCTCCTCTGTCCTCCTCCTCCTCCCTCCCTCCCGCCTCCTCTGTCCTCCTCCTCCTCCCTCCCTCCCGCCTCCTCTGTCCTCCTCCTCCTCCCTCCCTCCCGCCTCCTCTGTCCTCCTCCTCCTCCCTCCCTCCCGCCTCCTCTGTCCTTCTCCTCCTCCCTCCTCCTCCTCCCTCCTCCTCCTCTGTCCTTCTCCCTCCCTCCTGCCTCCTCTGTCCTTCTCCCTCCCTCCCGCCTCCTCTGTCCTCCTCCCTCCCGCGTCCTCTGTCCTCCTCCTCCTCCCTCCCGCCTTCTCTGTCCTCCTCCTCCCCCTATGTCCTCCTCCTCCCTCCTGCATCCTCTGTCCTCCTCCCTCCAGCCTCCTCTGTCCTCCTCCTCCCTCCCGCCTCCTCTGTCTTCCTCCTCCTCCTCCTCTGTTCTCCTCCCTCCCACCTCCTCTGTCCTCCTCCTCCTCCCTCCTCTGTTCTCCTCCCTCCCACCTACTCTGTCCTCCTCCTCCTCCCTCCAGCCTCCTCCTCCTGTCCTCCTCCTCCTCTGTCCTCCTCCCTCCCGCCTCCTCTGTCCTCCTCCCTCCCGCCTCCTTTGTCCTCCTCCCTCCCGCCTCCTCTGTCCTCCTCCCTCCCGCCTCCTCTGTCCTCCTCCCTCCCGCCTCCTCCCTCCCTCCTCCTCTGTCCTCCTCCCTCCCGCCTCCTCTGTCCTCCTCCCTCCCGCCTCCTCTGTCCTCCTCCCTCCCGTCTCCTCTGTCCTCCTCCTCCTCCTCTGTCCTCCTCCTCCTCCCTCCCGCCTCCTCTGTCCTCCTCCCTCCCGCCTCCTCTGTCCTCCTCCCTCCCGCCTCCTCTGTCCTCCTCCCTCCCGCCTCCTCTGTCCTCCTCCCTCCCGCCTCCTCTGTCCTCCTCCTCCTCCTCCTCTGTCCTCCTCCTCCTCCTCCTCTGTCCTCCTCCCTCCAGCCTCCTCCTCCTCTGTCCTCCTCCTCCCTCCCGCCTCCTCTGTCCTCCTCCCTCCCGCCTCCTCTGTCCTCCTCCCTCCCGCCTCCTCTGTCCTCCTCCCTCCCGCCTCCTCTGTCCTCCTCCCTCCCGCCTCCTCTGTCCTCCCTCCCGCCTCCTCTGTCCTCCTCCCTCCCGCCTCCTCTGTCCTCCTCCCTCCCGCCTCCTCTGTCCTCCTCCCTCCCGCCTCCTCTGTCCTCCTCCCTCCCGCCTCCTCTGTCCTCCTCCCTCCCGCCTCCTCTGTCCTCCTCCCTCCCGCCTCCTCTGTCCTCCTCCCTCCCGCCTTCTCTGTCCTCCTCCCTCCCGCCTCCTCTGTCCTCCTCCCTCCCGCCTCATTGTGAAATCCAACATGGCTGATCCCCCTCTTTTGTCGTCTGATAGAAGGACAGCTGTAAATTATGCATGATAGGTGAGATTTTCAGTTTTTGCTATAATACTGCAGCATTTACTTTCACTGACAGCAACCAGAGATCTTAAAAATTATAAGAACTTAAGACACACAAGGATATTAGAAGGTTAAAGAACATTTCATCATGCTGTATAGTGATAACACTGACAGCAGAGAGTAGTGATGATCTGCAGGAACCGAGGTGACCCCAGGGCGACTGGCGAGACGTTCACGGAAAATAAAAATGATGCGGTTTTCTGCGTTTCTCCCGTCATGTGACTGACTTCCGTCAGAATATGTCGCATGCCGGTGGATGCTGGGGATTTGGCTTATTTAATATGGCAGCCGAAGGCGACCAGCGGTTTATGGAGGATATCATATCGCTCAGCAAATCCGGGCAAGGTCAATGTGATATCCGGCGGAGGCCCAGGAGCCCGGGGGCCACAAGCCCCAGTGACAGCAGCGCATTCTCCTGATTTGTACGGCAGTAAAACCACATCTGTCTGTCACAGAAACAAATGTTTATCATCTTCTGTCCATGCAGATTGCAGGGCGCCGGGGAGGTCACAGCTCAGGGCCCATAACTCTGATTTACGGCCGGTGCTGCCCATGACTCCATATGTAAACTCCGTCCTGTGGGTCCAAACATCCATCTACTACCGCCTGTAAGTGTCAGATATTAGTCAGAGAGGAGATTAAGGGCGACTAAGAGGATGAAACAAAGTTATTTACAGCTTTACATAAACACATTATCCTATAGGAACTCCCATGATGGATGATAGGAGAGTAGTCCCCGCAATATCCTTAATAACAGGATCACCATGATGGATGATAGGAGAGTAGTCCCCACAATATCCTTATAAACCATAATTACAGGATCACCATGATGGATGATAGGAGAGTAGTCCCCGCAATATCCTTATAAACCATAATTACAGGATCACCATGATGGATGATAGGAGAGTAGTCCCCGCAATATCCTTATAAACCATAATTACAGGATCACCATGATGGATGATAGGAGAGTAGTCCCCGCAATATCCTTAATAACAGGATCACCATGATGGATGATAAGAGAGTAGTCCCCGCAATATCCTTATAAGCCATGAATACAGGATCCCCATGGATGGATGATAGGAGAGTAGTCCCCGCAATATCCCTATAAACCATAATTACAGGATCCCCATGGATGGATGATAGGAGAGTAGTCCCCGCAATATCCTTCATAACAGAAATAACAGGATCACCATGATGGATGATAGGAGAGTAGTCCCCGCAATATCCTTCATAACAGAAATAACAGGATCACCATGATGGATGATAGGAGAGTAGTCCCCGCAATATCCTTAATAACAGGATCACCATGATGGATGATAGGAGAGTAGTCCCCGCAATATCCTTAATAACAGGATCACCATGATGGATGATAGGAGAGTAGTCCCCGCAATATCCTTATAAACCATAATTACAGGATCCCCATGATGGATGATAGGAGAGTAGTCCCCACAATATCCTTATAAACCATAATTACAGGATCCCCATGATGGATGATAGGAGAGTAGTCCCCACAATATCCTTATAAACCATAATTACAGGATCACCATGATGGATGATAGGAGAGTAGTCCCCACAATATCCTTATAAACCATAATTACAGGATCACCATGATGGATGATAGGAGAGTAGTCCCCGCAATATCCTTAATAACAGGATCACCATGATGGATGATAGGAGAGTAGTCCCCGCAATATCCTTATAAACCATAATTACAGGATCCCCATGGATGGATGATAGGTGAGTAGTCCCCGCAATATCCTGATAAACCATAATTACAGGATCCCCATGGATGGATGATAGGAGAGTAGTCCCCGCAATATCCTTATAAACCATAATTACAGGATCACCATGATGGATGATAGGAGAGTAGTCCCTGAATTATCCTTCATAACAGAAATAACTTATATTCTGTACATCCTCCAACATGACCTCAATGCAATTACTAGACACTACAACCCCCAACATTACTAAACACTGTTCATGATCACAATACAGTCCTATTATTATTATTATTAGTCTATTACATGTAGAGGACTACAACTCCCAACATGACCACAAAAGAATTTTACTTCATATATAGAGTATTAAAACCCCAAAACATCACCCGACTACTGGATACGACTATAAAACTAAATCTATTATATTCTATAAATCTAGAAATACAGCCCCCAACATGACCACAGTCCAGGTCTATTACACTGTAGACAGAGAACTACAACCCCCAATATGATCCGAGCAGTAGTCATTACTGTGCCCAGAGCACTACACCTCCCATCATGCCCACAGCTCTATGGCGGCCGCTCCTGCATCTCTTGGATCTGTAAAGGTTTCCCATTTCTCTACATTAGATTTATTGATTCCGACCACATGAAAGATGAACGATTGTCGCCCCGGGGTGGACGCTCCCGATCATTAGGCCCGCGACAATCCCTGCGCCCAGTGATGAGAGGACGGAACGCAATATTAACGAGACAAGAAACGAATAGGTTCCCAGGAGACGATAGCGGAAATCAGGAACCTTTATAATGGAGAGGACAAGAAACTGCGAATATCGATCTGCCAGACAATACACTGTATACAACGCAACGTATAAGAGGGATTCCTGTATACACCGCAACGTATAAGAGGGATTCCTGTATACACCGCAACGTATAAGAGGGATTCCTGTATACACCGCAACGTATAAGAGGGATTCCTGTATACACCGCAACGTATAAGAGGGATTCCTGTATACACCGCAACGTATAAGAGGGATTCCTGTATACACCGCACCGTATAAGGGGGATTCCTATATACACCGCAACGTATAAGAGGGATTCCTGTATACACCGCAACGTATAAGAGGGATTCCTGAATACACCGCAACGTATAAGGGGGATTCCTATATACACCGCAACGTATAAGAGGGATTCCTGTATACACCGCAACGTATAAGAGAGATTCCTGTATACACCGCACCGTATAAGAGGGATTCCTGTATACACCGCCCCGTATAAGAGAGATTCCTGTATACACCGCACCGTATAAGAGGGATTCCTGTATACACCGCACCGTATAAGAGGGATTCCTGTATACACCGCAACGTATAAGAGGGATTCCTGTATACACCGCAACGTATAAGAGGGATTCCTGTATACACCGCAACGTATAAGAGGGATTCCTGTATACACCGCAACGTATAAGAGGGATTCCTGTATACACCGCAACGTATAAGAGGGATTCCTGTATACACCGCACCGTATAAGGGGGATTCCTATATACACCGCAACGTATAAGAGGGATTCCTGTATACACCGCAACGTATAAGAGGGATTCCTGAATACACCGCAACGTATAAGGGGGATTCCTATATACACCGCAACGTATAAGAGGGATTCCTGTATACACCGCAACGTATAAGAGAGATTCCTGTATACACCGCACCGTATAAGAGGGATTCCTGTATACACCGCCCCGTATAAGAGAGATTCCTGTATACACCGCACCGTATAAGAGGGATTCCTGTATACACCGCACCGTATAAGAGGGATTCCTGTATACACCGCACCGTATAAGAGGGATTCCTGTATACACCGCAACGTATAAGAGGGATTCCTGTATACACCGCAACGTATAAGGGGGATTCCTATATACACCGCAACGTATAAGAGGGATTCCTGTATACACCGCAACGTATAAGAGGGATTCCTGTATACACCGCACCGTATAAGAGAGATTCCTGTATACACCGCACCGTATAAGAGGGATTCCTGTATACACCGTATAAGAGGGATTCCTGTATACACCGCAACGTATAAGGGGGATTCCTATATACACCGCAACGTATAAGAGGGATTCCTGTATACACCGCAACGTATAAGAGAGATTCCTGTATACACCGCACCGTATAAGAGGGATTCCTGTATACACCGCCCCGTATAAGAGAGATTCCTGTATACACCGCACCGTATAAGAGGGATTCCTGTATACACCGCAACGTATAAGAGGGATTCCTGTATACACCGCACCGTATAAGAGGGATTCCTGTATACATCGCAACGTATAAGAGGGATTCCTGTATACACCGCCCCGTATAAGAGGGATTCCTGTATACACCGCCCCGTATAAGAGAGATTCCTGTATACACCGCACCGTATAAGAGGGATTCCTGTATACACCGCCCCGTATAAGAGGGATTCCTGTATACACCGCCCCGTATAAGAGGGATTCCTGTATACACCGCACCATATAAGAGGGATTCCTGTATACACCGCAACGTATAAGAGGGATTCCTGTATACACCGCCCCGTATAAGAGGGATTCCTGTATACACCGCCCCGTATAAGAGGGATTCCTGTATACACCGCACCGTATAAGAGGGATTCCTGTATACACCGCCCCGTATAAGAGGGATTCCTGTATACATCGCAACGTATAAGAGGGATTCCTGTATACACCGCCCCGTATAAGAGAGATTCCTGTATACACCGCACCGTATAAGAGGGATTCCTGTATACACCGCCCCGTATAAGAGGGATTCCTGTATACACCGCAAAGTATAAGAGGGATTCCTGTATACACCGCAAAGTATAAGAGGGATTCCTGTATACACCGCAACGTATAAGAGGGATTCCTGTATACACCGCCCCGTATAAGAGGGATTCCTGTATACACCGCAAAGTATAAGAGGGATTCCTGTATACACCGCCCCGTATAAGAGGGATTCCTGTATACACCGCAAAGTATAAGAGGGATTCCTGTATACACCGCAAAGTATAAGAGGGATTCCTGTATACACCGCAACGTATAAGAGGGATTCCTGTATACACCGCCCCGTATAAGAGGGATTCCTGTATACACCGCAACGTATAAGAGGGATTCCTGTATACACCGCCCCGTATAAGAGGGATTCCTGTATACACCGCCCCGTATAAGAGGGATTCCTGTATACACCGCACCGTATAAGAGGGATTCCTGTATACACCGCCCCGTATAAGAGGGATTCCTGTATACATCGCAACGTATAAGAGGGATTCCTGTATACACCACCCCGTATAAGAGAGATTCCTGTATACACCGCACCGTATAAGAGGGATTCCTGTATACACCGCCCCGTATAAGAGGGATTCCTGTATACACCGCAAAGTATAAGAGGGATTCCTGTATACACCGCAAAGTATAAGAGGGATTCCTGTATACACCGCAACGTATAAGAGGGATTCCTGTATACACCGCCCCGTATAAGAGGGATTCCTGTATACACCGCAAAGTATAAGAGGGATTCCTGTATACACCGCAACGTATAAGAGGGATTCCTGTATACACCGCGCCGTATAAGAGGGATTCCTGTATACACCGCAACGTATAATAGGGATTCCTGTATACACCGCAACGTATAAGAGGGATTCCTGTATACACCGCACCGTACAAGAGAGATTCCTGTATACACCGCACCGTATAAGAGGGATTCCTATATACACCGCAACGTATAAGAGGGATTCCTGTATACACCGCGCCGTATAAGAGGGATTCCTGCATACACCGCAACGTATAAGAGGGATTCCTGTATACACCGCCCCGTATAAGAGGGATTCCTGTATACACCGCAACGTATAAGAGGGATTCCTGTATACACCGCAACGTATAAGAGGGATTCCTGTATACACCGCACCGTATAAGAGGGATTCCTGTATACACCGCACCATATAAGAGGGATTCCTGTATACACCGCCCCGTATAAGAGGGATTCCTGTATACACCGCAACGTATAAGAGGGATTCCTGTATACACCGCAACATATAAGAGGGATTCCTGTATACACCGCCCCGTATAAGAGAGATTCCTGTATACACCGCAACGTATAAGAGAGATTCCTGTATACACCGTATAAGAGGGATTCCTGTATACACCGCCCCGTATAAGAGGGATTCCTGTATACACCGCCCCGTATAAGAGGGATTCCTGTATACACCGCACCATATAAGAGGGATTCCTGTATACACCGCAACGTATAAGAGGGATTCCTGTATACACCGCGCCGTATAAGAGGGATTCCTGTATACACCGCAACGTATAATAGGGATTCCTGTATACACCGCAACGTATAAGAGGGATTCCTGTATACACCGCACCGTACAAGAGAGATTCCTGTATACACCGCACCGTATAAGAGGGATTCCTATATACACCGCAACGTATAAGAGGGATTCCTGTATACACCGCAACGTATAAGAGGGATTCCTGTATACACCGCAACGTATAAGAGGGATTCCTGTATACACCGCCCCGTATAAGAGGGATTCCTGTATACACCGCAACGTATAAGAGGGATTCCTGTATACACCGCAACGTATAAGAGGGATTCCTGTATACACCGCACCGTATAAGAGGGATTCCTGTATACACCGCACCATATAAGAGGGATTCCTGTATACACCGCAACGTATAAGAGGGATTCCTGTATACACCACACCGTATAAGAGGGATTCCTGTATACACCGCACCGTATAAGAGGGATTCCTGTATACACCGCACCATATAAGAGGGATTCCTGTATACACCGCGCCGTATAAGAGGGATTCCTGTATACACCGCACCGTATAAGAGGGATTCCTGTATACACCGCACCGTATAAGAGGGATTCCTGTATACACCGCCCCGTATAAGAGAGATTCCTGTATACACCGCAACGTATAAGAGAGATTCCTGTATACACCGTATAAGAGGGATTCCTGTATACACCGCCCCGTATAAGAGGGATTCCTGTATACACCGCCCCGTATAAGAGGGATTCCTGTATACACCGCACCATATAAGAGGGATTCCTGTATACACCGCAACGTATAAGAGGGATTCCTGTATACACCGCGCCGTATAAGAGGGATTCCTGTATACACCGCAACGTATAATAGGGATTCCTGTATACACCGCAACGTATAAGAGGGATTCCTGTATACACCGCACCGTACAAGAGAGATTCCTGTATACACCGCACCGTATAAGAGGGATTCCTATATACACCGCAACGTATAAGAGGGATTCCTGTATACACCGCGCCGTATAAGAGGGATTCCTGTATACACCGCAACGTATAAGAGGGATTCCTGTATACACCGCCCCGTATAAGAGGGATTCCTGTATACACCGCAACGTATAAGAGGGATTCCTGTATACACCGCAACGTATAAGAGGGATTCCTGTATACACCGCCCCGTATAAGAGGGATTCCTGTATACACCGCAACGTATAAGAGGGATTCCTGTATACACCGCAACGTATAAGAGGGATTCCTGTATACACCGCACCGTATAAGAGGGATTCCTGTATACACCGCACCATATAAGAGGGATTCCTGTATACACCGCACCGTATAAGAGGGATTCCTGTATACACCGCACCGTATAAGAGGGATTCCTGTATACACCGCACCGTATAAGAGGGATTCCTGTATACACCGCACCGTATAAGAGGGATTCCTGTATACACCGCACCATATAAGAGGGATTCCTGTATACACCGCGCCGTATAAGAGGGATTCCTGTATACACCGCAACGTATAAGAGGGATTCCTGTATACACCGCAACGTATAAGAGGGATTCCTGTATACACCGCCCCGTATAAGAGAGATTCCTGTATACACCGCAACGTATAAGAGAGATTCCTGTATACACCGTATAAGAGGGATTCCTGTATACACCGCCCCGTATAAGAGGGATTCCTGTATACACCGCCCCGTATAAGAGGGATTCCTGTATACACCGCACCATATAAGAGGGATTCCTGTATACACCGCAACGTATAAGAGGGATTCCTGTATACACCGCGCCGTATAAGAGGGATTCCTGTATACACCGCAACGTATAATAGGGATTCCTGTATACACCGCAACGTATAAGAGGGATTCCTGTATACACCGCACCGTACAAGAGAGATTCCTGTATACACCGCACCGTATAAGAGGGATTCCTATATACACCGCAACGTATAAGAGGGATTCCTGTATACACCGCGCCGTATAAGAGGGATTCCTGTATACACCGCAACGTATAAGAGGGATTCCTGTATACACCGCGCCGTATAAGAGGGATTCCTGTATACACCGCAACGTATAAGAGGGATTCCTGTATACACCGCGCCGTATAAGAGGGATTCCTGTATACACCGCACCGTATAAGAGGGATTCCTGTATACACCGCACCATATAAGAGGGATTCCTGTATACACCGCGCCGTATAAGAGGGATTCCTGTATACACCGCACCGTATAAGAGGGATTCCTGTATACACCGCACCGTATAAGAGGGATTCCTGAATACACCGCACCGTATAAGAGGGATTCCTGAATACACCGCAACGTATAAGAGGGATTCCTGTATACACCGCAACGTATAAGAGAGATTCCTGTATACACCGCAACGTATAAGAGGGATTCCTGTATACACCGCAACGTATAAGAGGGATTCCTGTATACACCGCCCCGTATAAGAGGGATTCCTGTATACACCGCCCCATATAAGAGAGATTCCTGTATACACGGCAACGTATAAGAGGGATTCCTATATACACCGCAACGTATAAGAGGGATTCCTGTATACACCGCAACGTATAAGAGGGATTCCTGTATACACCGCAACGTATAAGAGGGATTCCTGTATACACCGCAACGTATAAGAGGGATTCCTGTATACACCGCCCCGTATAAGAGGGATTCCTGTATACACCGCCCCATATAAGAGAGATTCCTGTATACACGGCAACGTATAAGAGGGATTCCTGTATACACTGCAACGTATGAGGGAGATTCCTGTATACACCGCAACGTATAAGAGGGATTCCTGTATACAACGCAACGTATAAGAGGGATTCCTGTATACACCGCAACATATAAGAGGGATTCCTGTATACACCGCAACGTATAAGAGGGATTCCTTTATACACCGCAACGTATAAGAGGGATTCCTGTATACACCGCCCCGTATAAGAGGGATTCCTGTATACACCGCAACGTATGAGGGAGATTCCTGTATGCACCGCAACGTATAAGAGGGATTCCTGTATACAACACAACGTATAAGAGGGATTCCTGTATACACCGCAACGTATAAGAGGGATTCCTGTATACACCGCAACGTATAAGAGGGATTCCTTTATACACCGCAACGTATAAGAGGGATTCCTGTATACACCGCCCCGTATAAGAGGGATTCCTGTATACACCGCCCCGTATAAGAGGGATACCGGTATACACCGCAACGTATAAGAGGGATTCCTGTATACACCGCCCCGTATAAAAGGGATTCCTGTATACACCGCCCCGTATAAGAGAGATTCCTGTATACACCGCAACGTATAAGAGGGATTCCTGTATACACCGCAACGCATGAGGGAGATTGCTGTATACACCGCAACGTATAAGAGGGATTCCTGCATACACCGCACCGTATAAGAGGGATTCCTGAATACACCGCAACGTATAAGAGGGATTCCTGTATACACCGCAACGTATAAGAGGGATACCGGTATACACCGCAACGTATAAGAGGGATACCTGTATACACCGCAACGTATAAGAGGGATTCCTGTATACACCGCCCCGTATAAGAGGGATTCCTGTATACACCGCCCCGTATAAGAGAGATTCCTGTATACACCGCAACGTATAAGAGGGATTCCTGTATACACCGCAACGTATGAGGGAGATTCCTGTATACACCGCAACGTATAAGAGGGATTCCTGTATACACCGCACCGTATAAGAGGGATTCCTGAATACACCACAACGTATAAGAGGGATTCCTGTATACACCGCAACGTATAAGAGAGATTCCTGTATACACCGCAACGTATAAGAGGGATTCCTATATACACCGCAACGTATAAGAGGGATTCCTGTATACACCGCAACGTATAAGAGGGATTCCTATATACACCGCAACGTATAAGAGGGATTCCTGTATACACCGCCCCGTATAAGAGGGATTCCTGTATACACCGCCCCATATAAGAGAGATTCCTGTATACACGGCAACGTATAAGAGGGATTCCTGTATACACCGCAACGTATGAGGGAGATTCCTGTATACACCGCAACGTATAAGAGGGATTCCTGTATACAACGCAACGTATAAGAGGGATTCCTGTATACACCGCAACGTATAAGAGGGATTCCTGTATACACCGCAACGTATAAGAGGGATTCCTTTATACACCGCAACGTATAAGAGGGATTCCTGTATACACCGCCCCGTATAAGAGGGATTCCTGTATACACCGCAACGTATGAGGGAGATTCCTGTATACACCGCAACGTATAAGAGGGATTCCTGTATACAACGCAACGTATAAGTGGGATTCCTGTATACACCGCAACGTATAAGAGGGATTCCTGTATACACCGCAACGTATAAGAGGGATTCCTTTATACACCGCAACGTATAAGAGGGATTCCTGTATACACCGCCCCGTATAAGAGGGATTCCTGTATACACCGCCCCGTATAAGAGGGATTCCTGTATACACCGCAACGTATAAGAGGGATTCCTGTATACACCGCCCCGTATAAGAGAGATTCCTGTATACACCGCAACGTATAAGAGGGATTCCTGTATACACCGCAACGTATGAGGGAGATTCCTGTATACACCGCAACGTATAAGAGGGATTCCTGTATACACCGCAAAGTATAAGAGGGATTCCTGTATACACCGCAACGTATAAGAGGGATTCCTGTATACATCGCAACATATAAGAGGGATTCCTGTATACACCGCAACGTATAAGAGGGATTCCTGTATACACCGCAATGTATAAGAGGGATTCCTGTATACACTGCACAGTATAAGAGGGATTCCTGTATACACCGCAACGTATAAGAGGGATTCCTGTATACACCGCAACGTATAAGAGGGATTCCTGTATACACCGCAACATATAGGAGGGATTCCTGTATACACCGCAATGTATAAGAGGGATTCCTGTATACACTGCACAGTATAAGAGGGATTCCTGTATACACCGCAACGTATAAGAGGGATTCCTGTATACACCGCAACGTATAAGAGGGATTCCTGTATACACTGCACCGTATAAGAGGGATTCCTGTATACACCGCACCGTATAAGAGAGATTCCTGTATACACCGCACCGTATAAGAGGGATTCCTGTATACACCGTATAAGAGGGATTCCTGTATACACCGCAACGTATAAGAGGGATTCCTGTATACACCGCAACGTATAAGAGCGATTCCTGTATACACCGCAATGTATAAGAGGGATTCCTGTATACACCGCAACGTATAAGAGGGATTACTGTATACACCGCACCGTATAAGACGGATTCCTGTATACACCGCAACGTATAAGAGGGATTCCTGTATACACCGCCCCGTATAAGAGGGATTCCTGTATACACCGCCCCGTATAAGAGGGATACCGGTATACACCGCAACGTATAAGAGGGATTCCTGTATACACCGCACCGTATAAGAGGGATTCCTGTATAGACCGCAACGTATAAGAGGGATACCGGTATACACCGCACCGTATAAGAGGGATTCCTGTATACACCGCACCGTATAAGAGGGATGCCTGTATACACCGCAACGTATAAGAGGGATTCCTGAATACACCGCAACGTATAAGAGAGATTCCTGTATACACCGCAACGTATAAGAGGGATTCCTGAATACACCGCAACGTATAAGAGAGATTCCTGTATACACCGCAACGTATAAGAGGGATTCCTATATACACCGCAATGTATAAGAGGGATTCCTGTATACACCGCACCGTATAAGAGGGATTCCTGTATACACCGCACCGTATAAGAGGGATTCCTGTATACACCGCACCGTACAAGAGAGATTCCTGTATACACCGTACAAGAGGGATTCCTGTATACACCGCACAGTATAAGAGGGATTCCTGTATACACTGCACAGTATAAGAGGGATTCCTGTATACACCGCACCGTATAAGAGGGATTCCTGAATACACCGCACCGTATAAGAGGGATTCCTGTATACACCGCAATGTATAAGAGAGATTCCTGTATACACCGTATAAGAGGGATTCCTGTATACACCGCAAAAAGATATCTAGGGGTGGAGCCCTCTGTTTCTCCCCTCATTACCTGTAGTAACTGTTCCTGTTTTAACTCTTTACCTGTATAAAAGACACCTGTCCACACACTCAGACTCCAACCTGTCCACAATGGCCCAGACCAGAGAGCTGTGTAAGGACATCCGGGATAACATTGTAGACCTGCACAAGGCTGGGATGGGCTACAGGACAATAGACAAGCAGTTTGGTGAGAAGGCAACAACAGCACCATTATTAGAAAATGGAAGAAGTTCAAGATAGCGGTCAATCTCCCTCGGTCTGGAGCTCCAGGCAAGATCTCACCTCGTGGGGCATCAATGAGGAAGGTGAGGGATCAGCACAGAACTACACGGCAGGACCTGGTCAATGACCTGAAGAGGGCTGGGACCACAGTGTCCAAGAAAACCATTAGTAACACACTGCGCCGTCATGGATTAAAATCCTGCAGCACACGCAACGTCCCGCTGCTCAAGCCAGCACATGCCCAGCCCGTCTGAAGTTTGTCTGGATGATTGAGAGGAGCAATGGGAGACGGTCATGTGGTCTGATGAGACAAAAATAGAGCTTTTTGGTCTAAACTCCACTCGCCGTGTTTGAAGAAAAAAGAAGAAATGAGTATAACCCCAAGATCACCATCCCAACCGTGAGCATGGAGGTGGAAACATCATTCTTTGGGGACAGGACGACTGCACCGTATTGAGAAGAGGGTGGATGGGGCCATGTATTGCCAGATGCCGTCTAGCACCATCAGCCACGGGAGTAACCAGGGTGACTGGCAAGCCACGCCCACGAAGCCTGTAATGGCACTGTGCCTCATTCACCTGTACTCAGACCCAAGACCCCAGCAGGATAGGAGGATCGCAGCCAGCCAGGAGGGAGAGAGCTGCCAGCCTGTGCAGCACCAGGCCCGTTCAAGCCACAGACCTCTACCAACCACCACCACGGTCCGCAGGACCTCCAAGCAGCCCGGAGGAGCGAAGGAGGTAAGTACCAGCCTACAGGATTAGCGGGGGAAAAATGCCGGGCATCGGGAGCTCGCGAGCGTGTGACTGCTTAGCTCAGCATCTAAGCCACGCACCGACCAAATACTAAGTTATGTATCAAATACTTATGTGATGCAATAAAATGTTAAATAATTGTTTAGAAATCTTACAATGTGAATTTCTGAATTTTTATTTTAGATTCCGTCTCTCACAGTTGAAGAGAAAATATGATAAAAATGACAGAACTCTACAGGATGTGTAAGGAGCAGTGTATCAAATACTTCTTCTCCCCACTGTGTAATAAAGAAATATATATATATATATATCATAGAGACAAAGGATAGGTAGCTTCAACCAAAATAGAGACAGTATTAAATTGTGCCAGACGAGTACTGGTGTGAGAGAAAGTTGTGTATCCCGTACAACCAAATCAAAATGTATACAAAAAATATAGAAGTACAATCTGTCACAAGTGACATAAAAATACAAACAGATATAGGTAAATAAAAAAATGTTTTTACCTATAGCTCTAAATTTTTATTTACCTCTATCTGACTGTTGATCATTTATATGTATTTTTATATATCACTTGTGTACTAAACAATAGATTCATTTAAGCCCAGGCTTGAGGAGAGTGCACTTCTATAATTTTTGTGTAATATATATATATATATTAAATTTGAGTAGCTGTATTAGTCCAGTGATGCAGATGCAAATCAAAAAATTGTTGCAGTATCTTGTAATAACCATTTTTACAAAATTCTGTTAGTCCAGTAAAAAAGGTATTACAAGATACTGCAACCTTATTTGATTTGCATCTGTATATATATATATATATATATATATATATATACACACACACACACACATACACCATCTAAAGCAAAGACACAGCAAACTGCAGTGGCATATGGGTGAATAAAGTGGCAAGAAATTTATTTGCACCAGCAAATACATGCGACGTTCCAGTCAAATGGCCTTTCTCAAGCATTTGGCTATTTGTCTTCGCTTTGGATGTAATTTGCTTTGATCCGGCGGTGGCACGCTGGTTGGACACTTGCAGACACACTGGGACTCTAGAGTGCTGACTTCTTTCTTTGTTTATATACCGTCATGGCCGTAAATGTTGGCCCCCCTGAAATTTCTCAAGAAAATGAAGTTTTCCTCACAGGAAAGGATTGCAGTAACACAGGTTTTGCTATACACATGTTTATTCCCTTTGTGTATATATATATATATATATATATATATATATATATATATATATATATATATATATATAGATCTCCTCTCCTCTGTATATATATATATTGCAGTAACACATGTTTTGCTATACACATGTTTATTCCCTTTGTGTATATATATATATATATAGATCTCCTCTCCTCTGTATATATATATATTGCAGTAACACAGGTTTTGCTATACACATGTTTATTCCCTTTGTGTATATATATATATATATATATATATATATAGATCTCCTCTCCTCTGTATATATATATATTGCAGTAACACAGGTTTTGCTATACACATGTTTATTCCCTTTGTGTATATATATATATATATATATAGATCTCCTCTCCTCTGTATATATATATATATATATATATATATATATATATATATATATATATATATATATATAGATCTCCTCTCCTCTGTATATATATATTGCAGTAACACAGGTTTTGCTATACACATGTTTATTCCCTTTGTGTGTATTGGAACTAAACCAAAAAAGAAGGAAAAAAAGCAAATTGGACATAATGTCACCAAACTCCAAAAATGGTCTGGACACAATTATTGGCCCCTTAACTTAATATTTAGTCGCACACCCTTTGGAAAAAAGTGAAATCAGTGTCTTCCTATAACCATCAATAAGCTCCTTACACCTCTCAGCCGGAATGTTGGACCACTCTTCCTACAACCATCAATAAGCTTCTTACACCTCTCAGCCGGAATGTTGGACCACTCTTCCTATAAGCATCAATAAGCTTCTTACACCTCTCAGTCGGAATGCTGAACCACTCTTCCTTTACAAACTGCTCCAGGTCTCTTATTGGAAGGCGCCTTTTCCTAACAGTAATTATAAGATCTCTCCACAGGTGATCAATGGGATTTAGATCTGGACTCATTGCTGACACTTCAGAACTCTCCAGCGCTTTGTTGTCTCCATTTCTGGGGCTTTTTGACAGATGTTTGGGGTCATTTTCCTGCTGGAAGACCCAAGATCTCGGACACAAACCCAGCTTTGTGACACTGGGCTGTACAGTCCGACCCAAAATCTATTGGTAATCCTCAGATTTCATGATGTCTTGTACACATTCAAGGCCCCCAGTGCCAGAGGCAGCAAAACAACCCAAAACATCACTGACCTCCCCCATATGTCACTGTAGGTACTGTGTTCTTTTCTTTGTAGGCCTCATTCCGTTTTCGGTAAACAGTAGAATGATGGGCTTTACCAAAAAGCTCTATCTTGGTCTCATCTGTCCACAAGACGTTTTCCCAGAAGGATTTTGGTTACTCAAGTTCATTTTGGTAAAATGTAGTCTTGCTTTTTTATGTCTCTGTGTCAGCAGTGGGGTCCTCCTGGGTCTCCTCCATAGTGGGGTCCTCCTGGGTCTCCTCCATAGTGGGGTCCTCCTGGGTCTCCTCCATAGTGGGGTCCTCCTGGGTCTCCTCCATAGTGGGGTCCTCCTGGGTCTCCTCCATAGTGGGGTCCTCCTGGGTCTCCGCCATAGTGGGGTCCTCCTGGGTCTCCGCCATAGTGGGGTCCTCCTGGGTCTCCGCCATAGCGTTTCATTTCATTTAAATGTCGACGGATAGTTCGCGCCGACACTGATGCTCCCTGAGCCTGCAGGACAGCTTGAATATCTTTGGAACTTGTTTGGGGCTGCTTATCCACCATCCGGACTGTCCTGCAGTAACACCTTTCATCATTTTTTCTCTTCCGTCCACGTCCAGGGAGATTAGCTAAAGTGCCATGGATTGTAAACTTCTTGATAATGTTGCGCACTGTGGACAAAGACAAATCTAGATCTCTGGAGATGGACTTGTAACCTTGAGATTGTTGTTATTTTTCCACAACACAAAGGGAATAAACATGTGTATAGCAAAACACGTGTTACTGCAATCCTTTTCTGTGAGAAATACTTCACTTTCTTGAAAAATTTCAGGGGTGCCATTTACGGCCATGACTGTATATACCGTATTTATCGGCGTATAACACGCACTTTTTAGGCAAAAATTTTTAGCCTAAAGTCTATGTGCGTGTTATACGCCGATACACCCCAAGGAAAGGCAGGGGGAGAGAGGCCGTCGCTGCCCGCTTCTCTCCCCCTGCCTTTCCTGGGGTCTAGAGCCCTGCTGCCGGCCCTTCTCTTCCCCTGGCTATCGGCGCAGCTGCCCGGTTCTGTCCCCCTGACTATCGGTGTCGGCCAGGGGGAGAGAAGGGGCAGCGGCACCCATTGCCAGCGCCGGTGCCCCCCCCCATCCCCGGTGGCATAATTACCTGTTGCCGGGGTGGGGTCCGTGCTGCTTCAGGCCTCCGGCGTGCGTCCCCTTCGTCGTTGCTATGCGCTGCACGGCGCATGACGTCAGTGCGCCGCGCCGTGCAGTGCATAGCAATGACGCAGGGGACGCACGCCGGAGGCCTGAAGCAGTGCGGACCCGACCCCGGCAACAGGTAATTATGCCACCGGGGATAGGGGGAGGAAACGGGGCATCGGCGCCGACAATGGGTGCCGCTGCCCCTTCTCTCCCTCTGGCTGTCGGCGCAGCTTCTCTCCCCCTGGCTATCGGCACCAGCAATGGGGCGCCGGCACCGATAGTCAGGGGGACAGAACGGGCAGCGGCGCTGATAGCCAGGGGGAGAGAAGGGCCGGCAGCAGGGCTCTAGACCCCAGGAAAGGCAGGGGGAGAGAAGCGGGCAGCGACGGCCTCTCTCCCCCTGCCTTTCCTTGGGGTGTATCGGGGTATACACGCAAACACGTGAACCCTCATTTTACCATGGATATTTGGGTAAAAACAAATATCCTTGGTAAAAAGAGGGTGCGTGTTATAGGCCGGTGCGTGGTATACCCCGATAAATACGGTATGTATATAATCAATTAGCTTGCTATCTAGTATTGATTTTCTATGTTACTCTGTTTCCATGGTGATATAGAGTTGTTGATGCCATATTGTGCCTAATTTTGGTACAGATTGATCTTAATTGCGGCATATTTGGTTTAGATATATTTTTATTACTTCACAATAAACTATATACTTTTGCATTTACTCCAGTTCTGTCTTTTACTCAACATAAATGACTCTATATAAAAGAATTTACGTTTTTGGGATGACATAAAAAATTCCAAATCTTATGAATTGCACAGTTGTTGAAATTCTTTTTGTGGCCATAATTCCAAGCATTTGTAACAATATATGTCAATGAAGACAATGCTCTGTGAGTAAAACAACACTATTCAGATCTTATAGGGATCCTCCGGTGGTGGAAAAAAAAAAATTTCAAATCAACTGGTGCCAGAAAGTTATACAGATTTATAAATGACTTCTATATAAAAAAAATTTTTAACCCTTCCAGTACTTATCAGCTGCTGTATGCTCCCCAGGAAGTGGTGTAGTTCTTTCCAGTCCGACCACAGTGCTCTCTGCTGACACCTCTGTCTGTTTCAGGAACTGTCCAGAGAAGGAAAGGTTTGCTATTTGGATTTGCTCCTACCCTGGACAGTTCCTGACATGGACAGAGGTGTCAGCAGATAGCACTGTGGTCAGACAGAAAATAACTACACAACTTCCTCTGGAGCATACAGCAGCTGATAAGTACTGGAAGGATTAATAATTTTATATAGAAGTAATTTACAAATCTAAATAACTTTCTGGCACCAGTTGATTTGAAAACATTTGTTTCCACTGGAGTGCCCCTTTAAAACCCATCTGTGTGAGCAGGACTAGGTCAGGAAGGGTCTGGAGGATCTGGAGTCTGCACTCACAGAGCATTGTCTAGAATGGAGGTCGCAAAACTACAACTCCCAACATGCCCAGACAGCCAACGACTGTCCGGGAATGCTGGGAGTTGTAGTTTTGCAACAGCTGGAGGTCCACAGTTTGGAGACCATTGCCATAGACACTCAAGCATCTGCTACAAATGTATCCATTCTAGACAATGCTCTGTGAGCGCAGACTCCGGATACAATGTATCAATGCAGGAAATAGCAGCAAAGGATCAAGATGGGAATAAACAGAGGTGTCCGTGACACTGTGCAGAACCCTCTCAGCTGTTGCGCACCTCCACCACTGTGCCAGTGACCTGAACAAACATTTTAATAGAAACTTTTTACCCTGTGTGGGGGAAGGAGGGGTCCCCAAATATACAGCGCACTGTGCGCCTGCGATCAATGCCCCCCCAGGCTGGAGGATTAATTAAAAAGAGAAAACAATAAACTCCATGTTCCTCTTCAGCCGTAATAAGAAAACTATCGGCCTTAATAAATAAAACAGAAGGAACGTGCGCCGAATGTACGCCGCCGCCGCCACCTCCTAATGAGAGACGCTCCGAAGATACAGATGGCGTCAGAGCGGCATCTAGTGTTCATACCCGATACTGCAACATGGCGGTGAACTTCACGCCATTCTGATGCCCAACGTATTACATGGCCAGAGAGAGAAAAGTGGTGTAATAATCTGCAGAATACATCACTATGTATCAGGAGGTAGAGAGGACAGAGCGATGTTCTGCAGATCTGTAGAGAGGTCAGTGGTGTAATAATCTGCAGAATACATCACTATGTGTCAGGAGGTAGAGAGGACAGAGCGATGTTCTGCAGATCTGTAGAGAGGTCAGTGGTGTAATAATCTGCAGAATACATCACTATGTATCAGGAGGTAGAGAGGACAGAGCGATGTTCTGCAGGTCTGTAGAGAGGTCAGAGGTGTAATAATCTGCAGGATATATCACTATGTATCAGGAGGTAGAGAGGACAGAGCGATGTTCTGCAGATCTGTAGAGAGGTCAGTGGTGTAATAATCTGCAGGATATATCACTATGTGTCAGGAGGTAGAGAGGACAGAGCGATGTTCTGCAGATCTGTAGAGAGGTCAGTGGTGTAATAATCTGCAGGATATATCACTATGTGTCAGGAGGTAGAGAGGACAGAGCGATGTTCTGCAGATCTGTATAGAGGTCAGTGGCTTAATAATCTGCAGGATATATCACTATGTATCAGGAGGAGAGGACAGAGCGATGTTCTGCAGATCTGTATAGAGGTCAGTGGTGTAATAATCTGCAGGATATATCACTATGTATCAGGAGGTAGAGAGGACAGAGCGATGTTCTGCAGATCTGTAGAGGTCAGTGGTGTAATAATCTGCAGGATATATCACTATGTGTCAGGAGGTAGAGAGGACAGAGCGATGTTCTGCAGATCTGTATAGAGGTCAGAGGTGTAATAATCTGCAGGATATATCACTATGTATCAGGAGGAGAGAGGACAGAGCGATGTTCTGCAGATCTGTAGAGAGGTCAGTGGTGTAATATTCTGCAGGATATATCACTATGTATCAGGAGGTAGAGAGGACAGAGCGATGTTCTGCAGATCTGTAGAGGTCAGTGGTGTAATAATCTGCAGGATATATCACTATGTGTCAGGAGGTAGAGAGGACAGAGCGATGTTCTGCAGATCTGTATAGAGGTCAGAGGTGTAATAATCTGCAGGATATATCACTATGTATCAGGAGGTAGAGAGGACAGAGCGATGTTCTGCAGATCTGTAGAGAGGTCACTGGTGTAATAATCTGCAGGATATATCACTATGTATCAGGAGGAGAGAGGACAGAGCGATGTTCTGCAGATCTGTAGAGAGGTCAGTGGTGTAATATTCTGCAGGATATATCACTATGTATCAGGAGGTAGGGAGAACAGAGCGATGTTCTGCAGATCTGTAGAGAGGTCAGTGGTGTAATAATCTGCAGAATATATCACTATGTATCAGGAGGAGAGAGGACAGAGTGATGTTCTGCAGATCTGTAGAGAGGTCAGTGGTGTAATAATCTGCAGGATATATCACTATGTATCAGGAGGTAGAGAGGACAGAGCGATGTTCTGCAGGTCTGTAGAGGTCAGTGGTGTAATAATCTGCAGGATATATCACTATGTGTCAGGAGGAGGAGAGGACAGAGCGATGTTCTGCAGATCTGTTGAGAGGTCAGTGGTGTAATATTCTGCAGTTGCTGTTTGTGTTCGGACCCCGCTCCTGGTTTACAAATCCTGATGCACAGTGTGAATGAGGCCTAAGGAGATAATATTCAAATATCTAGCATCTAATATATTCTGGATGATACAAGGTCATAGGTCAATGTGTGTAAAATTCCCTCCATGCTGACGTTCCCCTCCAGGCCTCTAATCCTGGTGACCTCTGACCCTGTAATAGACTTTATTGGATCTGAAGAATGAGCAGTAGTCACTGGCAGAACGTGCAGCAATTCAGCGCAGGAAACCCCAAATCACATGATGTCCTGCGGCCCCCGGTGAGGAAGAGGTTACAAAGACCACGAGGAGTCGGCCATCATCCCCCCCCAATCACTCCCATCATCCCCCCCCCCCCCAATGATCTCCTCCCATCATCCCCCATATGTGTCTGTGTCAGTGATAAAAAAGATGGCGTCCGGAGCGTTATATCTGCAGCAAATCCCTCCATGTGAACGCGGCTTAAAGTCTACATCCGCACAAACTTTTATATAATGTACATAATAACATTATGGGTACGTTCACACGTGCGCAGATTTTCTGCTACAGATGTAAACTAAATGACGAGCACCGCTTCTAATCTGCAGTTACAAATCCTGTGCAGGATCCTGTATGTCTGAACGCACCCTAGAGGTATATTTGTAATATTCATTGGATAAAAGAGGAGAAGTGGTACTGTGGTGAAACGGGGTGTGACGGTGAGGTGTAGGGGGCAGATGTTGTAGCCCAGGGGCAGATGGTATGAACCAATAAATGTTCGTGACGCCAGGGTGTCATTTTCCTGGTAACCACCAGAACGGTAGCACCGCTATCCCAATGTTAGACTGAGCAATAATATTCCAAGACCAGGTAAGGGTTAACTGTAGTTTTACTGAGGTAGACAGACGGAAATAGTCTTTACAGCTCGGCCAGAATCCCGGAGAGGTGGCCAGTAACACAGAAGGACCTCACAGCTTGCTGGTACTTGTAGTGACTTTGACAGACTTTAGGGCAGCCATGCTGACTATAATAGACTTGACTATAGACTCGACTTGACTGTAGGTAGTGACAGCAGACATAGACTTGACTTACTGACATGTGACTGTAGGTAGTGACAGCAGACATAGATGACTTGACTTGCTTGCATGTGACTGTAGGTAGTGACAGCAGACATAGACTTGACTTACTGACATGTGACTGTAGGTAGTGATAGCAGACATAGATGACTTGACTTACTGACATGTGACTGTAGGTAGTGACAGCAGACATAGATGACTTGACTTACTGACATGTGGCTGTAGGTAGTGACAGTAGACATAGATGACTTGATTTACTGACATGTGACTGTAGGTAGTGACAGCAGACATAGATGACTTGACTTACTGACATGTGACTGTAGGTAGTGACAGTAGACATAGATGACTTGACTTACTGACATGTGACTGTAGGTAGTGATAGCAGACATAGATGACTTGACTTACTGACATGTGACTGTAGGTAGTGACAGCAGACAGAGATGACTTGACTTACTGACATGTGACTGTAGGTAGTGACAGTAGACATAGACTTGACTTACTGACATGTGACTGTAGGTAGTGATAGCAGACATAGATGACTTGACTTACTGACATGTGACTGTAGGTAGTGATAGCAGACATAGATGACTTGACTTACTGACATGTGACTGTAGGTAGTGACAGCAGACAGAGATGACTTGACTTACTGACATGTGGCTGTAGGTAGTGACAGTAGACATAGATGACTTGATTTACTGACATGTGACTGTAGGTAGTGACAGCAGACATAGATGACTTGACTTACTGACATGTGACTGTAGGTAGTGACAGTAGACATAGACTTGACTTACTTACATGTGACTGTAGGTAGTGATAGCAGACATAGATGACTTGACTTGCTTGCATGTGACTGTAGGTAGTGACAGTAGACATAGATGACTTGACTTACTGACATGTGGCTGTAGGTAGTGACAGTAGACATAGATGACTTGATTTACTGACATGTGACTGTAGGTAGTGACAGCAGACATAGATGACTTGACTTACTGACATGTGACTGTAGGTAGTGACAGTAGACATAGACTTGACTTACTGACATGTGACTGTAGGTAGTGATAGCAGACATAGATGACTTGACTTGCTTGCATGTGACTGTAGGTAGTGACAGTAGACATAGATGACTTGACTTACTGACATGTGGCTGTAGGTAGTGACAGTAGACATAGATGACTTGATTTACTGACATGTGACTGTAGGTAGTGACAGCAGACATAGATGACTTGACTTACTGACATGTGACTGTAGGTAGTGACAGTAGACATAGACTTGACTTACTGACATGTGACTGTAGGTAGTGATAGCAGACATAGATGACTTGACTTGCTTGCATGTGACTGTAGGTAGTGACAGTAGACATAGATGACTTGACTTACTGACATGTGACTGTAGGTAGTGATAGCAGACATAGATGACTTGACTTACTGACATGTGACTTTAGGTAGTGACAGCAGACAGAGATGACTTGACTTACTGACATGTGACTGTAGGTAGTGACAGTAGACATAGATGACTTGATTTACTGACATGTGACTGTAGGTAGTGACAGCAGACATAGATGACTTGACTTACTGACATGTGACTGTAGGTTAGGCTTGAGGCCTCCAGATGTGCTGGACACTGGCTCTGAGACGTCTGGTCTTTACTGCGCCTCAGCAGAAGTGATCAGAGACAGATTGTAATGGCTGCCCCTCTTATAAAGGGGGCTGAGCCAGAAGCACATAGGTCAAGCTGCAGGTCACCTGGTTAGCTGGTGCTTCCTGGGTAACAAACATGTGACAACAACATCATGTGATTAACTGAAAGGTCCTTAAAAGGTCCCTTATACCTAATACACCTAATATACAGATAGCACAACGAGGGGGGGGGGGGGGAGACCCTGCAGGAGAGCCACAGGACACAGAGGGACTCAACCCGACAGGGCCCAAGTACTGTACGGGACTATATCCTATATAACTGGGACATCACAGTACTGTGCAGTGTATATGTCCTCCAGCACACCCCCACACTCCTCCTGGGGACAACCCTTTTCATCAGAGTTCCTGAACTTCAGATTGCCCCTTACATATAGCTTACCATGGAAGTCTCGCCAGGTCAAGTCCCAATACTTCAATGGGATTATTCGTGAATTTAAAAGAGCCAACCCAATCCCTTGATCCCGACCTGGGCAATACATTGAGGGCCAGTGGTATCTGGAAATGAGTCAGCAAGACCCTGTTATCGAGGATTTTCCTCGGCAGAGTTCTTACCTCCACATCCCCAGCCCCCACTTCCTGATGACCTTCAGAACCAGTGCAGCATAAGTCGGGAGATGCCCGTGTGGGGTGCGAAGATCCTCCACTTGACCGCCTCTTTCCCATTCCTGGAAGAAAGGCTGAAACCATCTCCTGCAAGAGACTACCCACGGAGGAGCCCTCTCTGTCCAGAGGTTTGATATATTGGTCTTTAAAAAGGAATTCACTAGGAATACCACCGGGTTGACCATACCCAACCCGCCTAGTCTCCTCGTGCGGTAAGTCACCTCGCTATTAATTAGGTTCAGTCTATTCCCCCACAACATTAGGAAAAACAGACTGTAGACCCAGGCTCAGAGAGGTTCGAGCAAAAGGCTGACATTGCCCAAATAGATTAACAACGAGAGTAAGAAAGACCTGATCAAGAAGACCCTTTCCCTAAAGGTCAAAGACCAACCTTTCCACTGTTCCACTCTTTTGGAGACATCTTCCAGTCTGCTTTCCCAATTTCATGTGGGGTAATCCCCGGGACCAAATTCAATGCTCAGAATTTTTGCAGATTCCTGGGGCACAGGGAGGGTGTCCGGGAGACAAAACTCAGGGTCTTCACCTCCCAACCAAAGACTTTTGCACTTGTCCCAGTTGATCTTAGACCCGGATGCCTTAGAGTAGCAATCCACCTCAAAGATCACCCACTCCGCCTGCCCTTGCGAAGCGACAAAAAATGAGACATCATCAGCGTATGCCACTACCCTTAAGGCAGAATCCGGCACCACCGGGTCCATCCTCACCCCCCGCCAATGGTCCCCGATCGATACCTTGAAGGAAGGGGTCGATCGCGAAAACATAAAGCAAAGGGATTAACAGACAGCCTTGATGCACACCAGACTCCACCCCAAAAGGGCAGCCCACCCAACCGTTTACCAATGGAAAAAGACAGCAGAAACCCCTTCCAGTGACCAGCCCGACCCTGCTCCACGGCCTCACAGACACCCAGCACCGCACTAAAAGTGCTACGACTGGGAACAGAGCAGTGCTGGGACCCCGAAAGTCGCTGGGGTGAAAATTTCACCAACCTGTTGAAGAGCATTTTTGCCAGGATCTTTCTGTCCACATTGATAAGCGCTATGGGACGCCAATTCTCAATGCGGGACGAGTCTTTACCCTTTGACAGGATGATCAGAGCCGACCTCCTCATTGACTTCGGCAGAGTGCCCAGGGGAACCAAAGTGTCCTTAAAGGTCTTATAAAACTCGGATGTTAAGCCATCCGCCCTGGCGACATTTTGAAGGCAAGCCTCTCAATCGCCAGCTTAATTTCTTCTTCTCTGATCTTCTCTGTCAAAACATTAAGAGAGGGGTCTACTCCTGACTGGGAAATGGCATCAGCCAGGAACCCCTTCTGCTTCACCGGCCACAGGAAAGTCCTTGGGGGCCGGAGGCCATCCAGAAACCGTTTTTATAATATTGTCCATAGAACCTCCTGTCCCCACGGGTTTTAGGACAATCCCCTTCATGTTTTCAATAGCTTTAGCAGCCGCCATCGCCAGTCCAGCCTTTGCCGGTTTTATTATCCCTGTCGAGGTGCCACCTGCCCCAACCGCAGATGAGGTTCTCCCTCGAGAAGACTCTTCAGGTGACACCCCGACAGCAGAGAACACACCAGCCGCAGATCCCACCGCGGAGCCTGCTTTTCCACTAGGCACCCCATGGCGCCACTTATCTCCGCCCTCGCTCTCAATCTGCGGCACAAGGACCAAGGCCTTAGCACTGTCCGCCTTGCCCTGGCCTGTGCAGAAGAAAAGCAGCCTCCCGCTAGGCTGCTGACCTCGCCAAACATGTCTGGCTTCACAGCCGAAATCGCCCCGACACTCTTACCGCTACTACAAGCTGAAACAGTGTCACATGACTCTCCTGTAGGAACCTCCATACTCTGCCCACTCCTCTTCCCCTGCATAGAACCCACTGCAGGGCCCTGACTAGGTGGAGCTGGGGAAAGGGGGGCATAGGAGAATGTAACCGACTCACCCCTTCTTGTCGCTTTTCCTCTTTCTCCTCCTCATCCGGTACAGGGTCTTCTCCAAAAGGTAAATTTCTCCAGATGTACCGGAGACTCCATCTCCCTGATGACCGCCATGAGTCTCCCCCTGGGGTCACTGCTGTCCTCCTCCGAGCTCCTTCCGGATCCTGGCGCTGAGGATGTAGGTGCTTGTCCGGGGCAGATCCCGCTCTGAGACCCCTGCGATGGATCCTGGGTCATAATGGGGTCATCATCTTCCTCCGCTCCAACCGTAGGGTCACTTAACCCCTTCATTTCCTCAAGGGGAAATTTTAAAGGCCTGAAGAAAATAGGCACTTCTTGAGCTATAGTCCCTGACAGACTCCTGGGGCCTCCGCACACCCCAACCCTTCACACTCAAGTTTTCCACCTAAACCTCTCGGCTTAGGCTTGGATCCAGAGAGGGGGCAGGAAAAACATTGCTGCTTCCCCCACCAGGTCTCCTCACCCCCTCTGAACAGGCCGGTCACTGTGCGACCTCCGTCCCCGCCGGCCTACTCCGGGAACCAGAGGCCTGGGACTTTCTCTCCTCCTGCATCCCAAAAAAACCTACTCCCCCAGGCAGAAGGGAGCAGGAACCAGGAGCCACTCAGATCGCCTCCCAGCAGCAGCACTGACTCTACAGACAAACCACACCCGATACACCTGAGGGTTACACCCAGTATACAGGACAGGAGAAGTGGTACTGTGCAGTGTATATATACAGAATAAGAGCAGATACCGAGGATTACACCTAGTATACAGGACAGAAGTGGTACTGTGCAGTCAGACTAAAAGCAGATACTGAGGATTACAGAAGACAGAGGTAACATTAACCCCTTAGTGAAGTGGAGAGATCATGGGTGTCAGTATTACTGTGCGTTAGGAAGCCATAACACTTCTTGCTCCTGATGTATGAATGGAAGTTTATGAAGGAAATATGGCTTACAGAATCGATGACACGCAGGAGGCCTCCAGCAGCAGAGCCTCAAAGACACTTTGTGCAGCAGATGAAAGAGACAATTCAATCCTTCATTTGCAGAAGATAAAGATGTGATTCACTAAACATTTGAGGATCTGAAGGGAGCGACATTTAGTCCTCCACAAAGAATCCGCCCGTTCACCTGACTCCTGAGGAGGACATGGCGGCTCATCTTCATCTTCCCGGCACAACTATGGGATCTGCACCAGGGCGGGGGGGTGAAAGAAGCTGCAGATCCCATACCTGGGCCCCTATATCCATGAGATCGCGGAGAGAAGCGGCGCCAGATACTGTGCAATTATTAGGAGGAATCACTGCACCTCTGGGTTGTAAGCCAAGTCCTAAGCGCCTGGAACCCATCATCTAAGGGCAGTGGTCTCAAACTGTGGCCCTCCAGATGTTGCAAAACTTCAACTTCCAGCATGCCAGGACAGCCAACGGCTGTCCGGGCATGCTGGGAGTTGAAGTTTTGCAACATCTGGAGGACTGCAGTTTGAAGACTACTGAACAAAGGCCTTGATTTACCTTTCAGGGACAGAGTGGATCTTCTGGAGAAGGCAGACAGGCTTTTGGCTGTCCAGGCATGCTGGGAGTTGAAGTTTTGCATCATCTGGAGGGTCACAGTTTGAGACCACTGTCTTAGTGTATCCGACTAGTTTATGTAGTTTATTTTTTTATTACTGGAACCGCTAAGAGAATAATACGTTTTCCACATGCGTTACCAATGCCTCCAAATAACATTACAGGGAAGACAGACTGGCATTAAATTTCATATTTATCACTTATTATCCCTCATGCTGATGGTGCGGGACGTTCCCCCTTATTATAGCAGCATTGACGCCCCCCCCCCCTTCCCGCACACACAATGGTATAACCCTGTTGGCTCAATGACTCCTATAAGTGGCTGGAACCAAAAACGTTACAATTCGATTATGGAAAGTTTTTAACCAATTTAAAAAAAAAAGTGAAATAATTCTGAGAATTTATGTGACTGACAGCAAAAGAAAATGGCGATGCTCTGCAGAATGTGCACAGGGAGAGAATCATACGAGCACGGCCATATAAAAGAAAGAGATTGTTACATTGTATCCCTAGCAACCAGACTGTCAGACAGGATTCTTTAAAAATACAGATTAAATTGTCACTGTCATTTTAAAACACAAAATATTTGTAAATCACTTATTTTGCCAAAACTGATTCTTTACTCCAGATAAAAAAATTATATAAAGTCTTGACCACTAGGTGTCTCCCTTCCCTGCAATCTGCTGTTCACAAATTGTTGGTAGGCTCTGTCTGTCTCTAGCAGCAGAGACCAAGACAGATCATAGGAAGTGGGGAGGATGGGGCTTAAAGGGGTAATCCACCCCTAGACATCCTATCCCTAAAATGCATGATCACGGGGGTCCCGCCGCTGACAGCTATCACGCCCCCTCCCGTAGGCTTGCATTGAGGGGCGGAGCGTGACGTCACACGGGGGCAGAGGCATGACATCACACGCCGCCAGCCCTGTGGTCGCCGGTAATCAGACCCGGAGCGAACACGCTCCGGGGACCGATTGCAAACGGGGTGCTGCGTGCAAGATCACGGGGGTCCCCAGCAGTGGGACTCCCGCGATCAGGCATCTTATCCCCTATCCTTTGGATAGGGGATAAAATGTCTAAGCACCGGAGAACCCCTTTAATTCTACCTATAGTCTAGCACTAGATTTCAGTCCAGTGCTTGTTAAATCACCATTATGTCATAACATAGCAGAGAGGAGTAGGTGCTGTCTTGTGATTATCCAGGAAAGTAAGGGAAAGGAAGTACATTTGTGAGTACTACTGGCAAACAACCCAGCTCTGGTCCAGCACCCAAAAATTAAGAGAATGAGAAAAAGATTTGCACCATGGAGGGAGCTAAGATGTCTGATCGTGGGGGGGGGGGGGCCCACCACTCAGACCCCCCGCAACATCCATGCAGCACCCACATTCTACGCGGGGCTGCAGCTCCAGTCTCGGAAATCTCTATGTTTCCGGGACTTGAGACATGACATCACGCCAAGCATGGCGTGATGGCTCCAGTCCCGGAAACACAGAGGTTTCCAAGACTGGAGCTGCAGCCCCGCATAGAATAGGGGATAAGATGTATTTGACCGGAATACCCCTGTAACATTGCTTTGAAGTAGGCTTGGGTGCAATTGGGGGCAATAAATAAAAACAAGGTAGTTGTAGAAGTCATAGTGATTACTGTATTTTGCTTATTACCAAATAAAAAGTCTCTGAATATGCGGTAGCGCCATGGGGTTCTGCACGACACCAGTCCAGCTCTATATGTCCAAAATGGAGGATTCACGACATAAACAGCTGAAAACAAGTGATGAATTGGTTAAAAGCTGAAAAACCACCAAGAAACTTACAAAACAGCCAAAATGTCATCCAAACAGAAGGGGTAGGGGGTCGAGGGGCTATCCCTTACATAACAAATGACCTCCATGACTTCAGGCTTCTAGGACTTGAGCGCTATGGATCAATGTTTTACTTCAGTACAAAAATTATTTTGTTTCCAGTCAAACAACAATGGGGCCTTATTACTTTAGTCTGCGCTTGTAGCCCGAGGCTCTAAAGCAATAGATAAATCGCCCCCTTCTTCTCCTCCTGGGGCTGGGCACCCGAATCGTACCATGGTAAATCAGTAGAATGACCGCCTCTCCGTGTTTGTCCTTTTCTTTTATAGCACTTTTGTAGCTACAGCCCGAAAAACTTAATTTAACGCTGCGCACCACAAAGTCCCGGCGCACACTGGGCCCCTTTAAGTGGTGGCTTTGATGCTGATTTCTGACATGTCTTTATCATGTGTCTCGTAAATATGAGAATTAAGCTGTGACCAGGTCAGAATAGTCAGCAGTTTATGAAGCATCCGAGGGCCGGGTCACATGTGGAGGAACAACATATCTGCATCGCTCGGCCTCCGCCTGTTTTCGGGGGGATAGAGGGAGATTTATACATTTTAAAAAGCCCCTGGAAGGAAACGAGCGAAAGTAGAAAGATGAATATCTAAGAAGAACCTGCGCGCCCCGCAGCAATCAGAAGAAAGACGACTCTGTGTGAAGGAAACTTCTCGTTTCCCATAATGAGGCGTAAAAAATTCATTTGGACAGAAATGTTGTGTAAAAGTACGAGGGTTACGGAGTATTGGCCTCTATATCTCCCCAATAAAATAACATGAGGGTACATGGATTTGATCACGATGATGTTGCAATACTTCAAGTCCCAGCATACCTGGACAACCGTTGGCTGACGCTGTTCGGGCACGCTAGGAGTTGAAGTTTTGCAATATCTGGAGGGCTGCAGTTTGAAGACCACTGCACAAAAGGCCTTGATTTACCTTTCAGGGACAGAGTGGATCCTCTGGAGATGGCAGACAAGCTTTTGGCTGTCCGGGCATGCTGGGAGTTAAAGATTAGCAACATTAGAGCAGCGATCCTGAATATGTTTGCCGCTCTGGCAGAACGCTTATCTGGGATCCCTGCTCTCATAATCAGTGGGGTCCTAAACATCTGACCCAAACATTTTTCTAGGTATCCTTCTAGACCAGTGGTCTCAAACTGTGGCCCTCCAGATGTGGCAAAACTTAAACTCCCAGCATGCCCGGACAGCCAAAAACCTGTTTGCCGTCTCCAGAGGATCCACTCTGTCCCTGGAAGGTAAATCAAGGCCTTTTGTGCAGTGGTCTTCAAACTGCAGTCCTCCAAATGTTGCTAATCTTTAACTCCCTGCATGCCCGAACAGCCAGAATACTGTCTGCCTTCTCCAGAGGATCCACACTGTCCCTGAAAAGGTAAAATCAAGGCCTTTGTGCAGTGGTCTTATAAACTACAGTCCTCCAGATGTTTCAAAACTTCAACTCCAAGCATGCCCAGACAGTCAACGCTGGGAGTTGTAGTTTTGCAACAGCTGGAGGCACACTGATTAGGTAACACTGCCGCAGATTATATAGGTTAGTCTGTGTCACTTTGCGGAATGTCTGCACAGAGAATTTCTGGATTTATCAGACAATCCAATGTGTGAATATAGCCTTACCCTCCTTGGGAAGAAGATCTGAAATAATACTAAAAGAAAACCTGCTCTCACCGAATTCCACCCAAACCAGTCTAGGTGTAGCGGACGCTTTATATGGGTACTGTGTGGTGGTATTATTTAAATACTCTCATCGATCTTGGTATTTGCCACTGTACGGTGGTATTATTCTGACATCATAAGGCGGTATTATTCAAATACCAGGTGGTATTATTCTGACACTGTTGTTAGGCGGTATTATTCAAATACCAGGTGGTTTTTATTCAGATACTGTAAGGTGGAATTATTGAAATAGCAGGTGGTATTAGTCAGACACCATAAGGCGGTCTTATTGAAATACCAGGTGGTATTATTCAGACACTGTTAGGTGGTATTATCATTCAGACACTGTAAAGAGGTAATACTCAAATACCAGGTGGTATTATTCAGACGTTGTAAGGCGGCATTGTTCAAATACCAGGTGGTATTATTCAGACACCGTAAGGCGGTATTATCATTAAGACACTGTAAGGCAGTATTATTCAAATACCAGGTGGTTTTATTGTGACAACATAAGGCGGTATTATTCAGATACCAGGTGGTATTATTCAGACACCGTAAGGCGGTATTATCATTAAGACACTGTAAGGCAGTATTATTCAGATACCAGGGGGTATTATTGTGACAACGTAAGGCGGTATTATTCAGATACCAGGTGGTATTATTAAGACAACGTAAGGCGGTATTATTCAGATACTAGGTGGAATTATTCAGACATTGTAAGGTGGATTATTCAGACACCATAAGGCGGTATTTTTGGGCCAGCATGACTCTCCTACTACACTCATCTGGAATTACAACCTAAACATTAATACGCTTTGTCTGTGTTGCTTCCCCAATTACGGCAGAACTTATGCGCCCGATGACATCTACACCGAAAGGAACCGCATCCTAATTTACAGAGAACTGTTTTTCGGGAGAAAAAAATGGATTACAAGCCAAATAAATTATGCGGGCAGGACACTCTCGGGTTCCCTTTATTGCGGTGTAATTAGACCTGGCGGAGCGGCTTGTTTTCCTCCTGCTCCTTTTAGGTCTAAATATTTAATAAGCAGATTCGGTGAATTTAACAAGACAGATTAAAAACACCACCCCGGACAATTGACACCCTCCGCTTTATGTTTTACACAGAGAGCAATTATGGAGCCTGAAATGCGCGGTGAGTCTCCATGGCTGGAAGCGGCAGCGCGGCAGAAAGCTCTTCATTGTCAGGAATTCATATTCTTCTTCTCCCTGTCTGTATGCGTCCGCAGGCTTCACGTGTCTCGCTCGCTGCCACTCAAACTCCATGCCGGACGGGACAATGAACGTCTGTTTCATGGGCGGCGAGATAATTAAACATCAGAGCGAGGAAAAAATCCGTCCCTTGTGGTCATTTCTAAAGCCAAAAATACAATCACAATCCTTTAATTTCGGCTGGTCCTAACTGGGTGCAGCAGACCCGCTCCAGATCTGAGCAAGTTCACCATGGCGGCGGCCTCTATGCGGTCGCCATTTCATGCCTTTGCTTATGGCTGTATTTAGGAGACGATTTATTTGTGTTTTTACGCTTCTGGGATGCACAAGTAACTGTGGCTTCTGCTGCGAAGTGGCTCCAGCTGTTGCAAAACTACAACTCGGTATTATTCAAACACTGTAAGGCGGTATTATTCAAATATCAGGTGGTATTATTCAGACACCATAAAGGTGGTATTTTTCTAATACCAGGTGGTATTATTCAGACACTGTTAGGCGGTATTATTTAAATACCAGGTGGTATTATTCAGACACCGTAAGGCGGTATTATTCAGACACTGTAAGGCGGTATTATTCAGACAACATAAGGCGGTATTATTCAGACAACATAAGGCGGGATTATTCAGACAACATAAGGCGGTATTATTCAAATACCAGGTGGTATTATTCAGACACCTTAAGGCGGTATTATTCAGACACTGTAAGGCAGTATTATTCAGACACTGTAAGGCGGTATTATTCAGACACTGTAAGGCGGTATTATTCAGACACTGTAAGGCGGTATTATTCAGACACTGTAAGGCGGTATTATTCAGACACTGTAAGGCGGTATTAGTCAGACACTGTAAGGTGGTATTAGTCAGACACTGTAAGGAGGTATTATTCAAAAACCAAATGGTATTTGGTTCTATCTGGGTGCAGCAGACTCGCTCCAGATCTGAGCGAGTTCACCATGTCGGCAGCGCCGGCCTCTATCCAGTCGCCATTTCATGCCTTTGTTTATGGCTATATTTAGGAGACTATTTATTTGGGTTTTTACGCTTCTAGGATGCACAAGTAACTGCTGGTTATGCTGCATTCGTCTTACACAGTGTTCCCCAACCAGGGTGCCTCCAGCTGTTGCAAAACTACAACTCCCAGCATGCCCGGACAGCGGCACCCTGGTTGGGAAACACTTGTCTAACGCGTAGAACTCCAGCTGTATGTACAGAACCACGGGCACGCCTGGTCATGTGAAGAGCGGTACTCGGGCATGCCTGGTCACTGATGTGTAATGGTCTCCCTGCGGTTCCAGCTTTCAGTGTGGGATTCAGCGACAAAGCTGAACAAATGGCATTTACCACAATGATTTCATATGTAAACTTCAGGGTGTCCATTCTCTCTGGTGATAATTTACGCCTGTGCGTTGGCTTCTCAGATTTACGGATCATTTACATGCCGCATTGAGGCGCATAATCTTATTGGTCTGTGGTGCTGGGAAAAAAGGTCTGTAATTATGCCGGCTGGTCACAAGATGGCAGAACTTGGCTTCACCTACAGCAGTTACCTTACCTGGGTCCTAACAATGGCTGTAAGTACTCAAATACCCCCAGGACTTAAAGAAACCATATCATCAGAGGGCAGCATAAAACTGGTCGTGATCCTGGCACACTATAGATTAATCATCACTTATAATTGAAAATGTGCAATATATCTCAGTACCAGCAAAGTGGACTGTATAGCAAATAATAGTCAAGCTATCACCGAATAATACTGCTATACAAGGAATAACAACCATCATACTGTTACTGAACAATACTGCTATACAAGGAACGAAAAAACCCATCATACGGTTACCAAATAATACTGCTATACAAGGAACAAAACCCCCTCATACTTTTACCAAATAATACTGCTAAACAAGGAACAACCACCATCATACTGTTACTGAATAATACTGCTACACAAGGAACAAACACCATTATAGGGTTACCGAATAATACCGCTACACAAGGAACAACCACCATCATACTGTTACCGAATAATACCGCTACACAAGGAACAACCACCATACTGTTACCAAATAATACCGCTATACAAGGAACAACCACCATCATACTGTTACCGAATAATACTGCTATACAAGGAACAACCACCATCATATTGTTACCGAATAATACTGCTATACAAGGAACAACTACCACCATCATACTGTTACTGAATAATACTGCTATACAAGGAACAAACACCATTATATGGTTACCGAATAATACCGCTACACAAGGAACAACCACCATCATACTGTTACCAAATAATACCACTATACAAGGAACAACCACCATCATACTGTTACCAAATAATACTGCTATACAAGGAACAAAAACCACCATCATACTCTTACCAAATAATACTGCTATACAAGGAACAACTACCACCATCATACTGTTACTGAATAATACTGCTATACAAGGAACAACCACCATCATACTGTTACCAAATAATACCACTATACAAGGAACAACCACCATCATACTGTTACCAAATAATACTGCTATACAAGGAACAAAAACCACCATCATACTGTTACCAAATAATACTGCTATACAAGGAACAACTACCACCATCATATTCTTACTGAATAATACTGCTACACAAGGAACAAACACCATTATATGGTTACCGAATAATACCGCTACACAAGGAACAACCACCATCATACTGTTACCAAATAATACTACTGTACAAGGAACAAAAACCACCATCATACTGTTACCAAATAATACTGCTATACAAGGAACAACTACCACCATCATACTGTTACTGAATAATACTGCTATACAAGGAACAACTACCACCATCATACTGTTACCAAATAATACTGCTATACAAGGAACAACTACCACCATCATACTCTTACCAAATAATACTGCTATACAAGGAACAACTACCACCATCATACTGTTACTGAATAATACTGCTATACAAGGAACAACTACCACCATCGTTACTGAACAAAACCCACTTTATGAAGACCAATATTCTAGAAAAGACAAAAAATACAACCAAAAATGAACGCCACATAATGACTAAATTATCAAAATATAGATCCTGCATAAAGCCCAGCATATACAATAGACAAATAATACCGCCACATACGGACCACATATTACTGCTGCGTAACGACTCCATACTGAAAAAAACACTATACACAGATCAACATTACACCATCCAGTGAGGTCTGATCGCGGGGGTCGGATGCGGGGCGGAGACTCATGATGTCACTGCCATGCCCCCCTACCGACGTCACAGCCACGCCCCCTCAATGCAAGTCTGAGAGTGGACGTGGCTGCGGTCACGTCCCCTCTCATAGACTTGCACTGAGGGGCCATGACGTCACGAGCCTCTGGCGCTAAACCCGACGCTCTAAACGAATGCCGGGTGCAGCTCGGAGATGGCGATCGCGGGAGACCCCTGCGATCAGACATCTTATCCTCTATCCTTTCGATATGGAATAAGATGTCTGGGGGCAGAGTACGCATTTAAGGTGAAAGCCTGCGATAGCTGTGAGCTGTGTCTGTGTCCTGAAGACACAGATGCAATCGGTGGCACTCCTGTGCAGTACAATGCTAGAGATCCACATTCGGTTAGGTTAGTACAGGAGCAGGGCCTCCTGTCTATCGCCTGGCTCCCTGCTCCTGTACTGTAGCGAGTGGCCATACATACAATATATACATAGCTGCTCGGCCCTAAACTAAGGAGCAAAAAAGAACAAGATAAAACTGGCAGAAAACATAGGCAACTACATAAGAATAATGTAGAGAGAGAGCTCACAGTGTCACTGCTCTTACAGTAAAGAATCTGTCTGTGATGATGGTGAAACCTTCTTTCCTCTAGATCAGTGGTTCTTAAAGGGGTATTCCAGGCCAAAACTTTTTTTTATACATCAACTGGCTCCGGAAAGTTAAACAGATTTGTAAATCACTTTGATTAAAAAAATATTAATCCTTCCAATAGTTATTAGCTTCTGAAGTTGAGTTGCCATTTTCTGTCTAACTGCTCTCTGATGACTCACGTCCCGGGAGCTGTGCAGTTCCTATGGGGATATTCTCCCATCATGCACAGCTCCCGGGACGTGACATCATCATTGAGCAGTTAGACAGAAAACTTCAGAAGCTAATAACTATTGGAAGGATTAAGATTTTTTAATAGAAGCAATTTACAATTCTGTTTAACTTTCCGGAGCCAGTTGATATATAAAAAAAAAGTTTTTGCCTGGAATACCCCTTTAACCTGGGTTTGATCGAACCCCAGGGGTTCGGCGAGTCAGTCCCGGGGGAGGTCTCAACAGGACAGGGAAACCAAGCAATTGCTTGGGGCCCCGAGCAGAGCCGTTGTTTGCCCGTCCTGTAGCGACGGGGCAACTCCCCCCATCACTATTAACTCCCTGTGGCCCCGCGTTAAGTTTAAAAATGCAGGGCCGCCGGGACATAGCGCACGCCGGGACGCCACTGACGTCTCATGCGTGCGCCCATGGAAACGAAGGCGCCGAGGACTGGAGGATAGAGAAGGAGGAAGACGCGCGCGCGCTGGCCAGCTTGGTAAGCGACCAGCGGCACGTCATCTTCGGTGCTCCGACCACCGGTCCCGAGACCTACTGCTATAGCCGTAGCGGTGGTCGGAGCACTGAAGTGGGCAGTACACAGGCATACACTGTATATGGCTGGAGGCTGAATATCTGTGGGGGAACACTGCCTACATCAGTGGTCTTCAACCTGCGGACCTCCAGATGTTGCAAAACTGCAACTCCCAGCATGCCCGGACAGCCGTTGGCTGTCCGGGCATGCTGGGAGTTGTAGTTTTGCAACATCTGGAGGTCCGCAGGTTGAAGACCACTGGCCTACATAATGTGGGGGAACACTGCCATTGTTGCGAAAATGACATGAGAGTGGCACGCGCCAAGGTAAAGCCGCGCATTTCTGAACTGGTCTCTGAAACACAACAGCAGAAGTCACTGATTTGCAGTAAATATTCATTATGTATTTGTGTGAAAATCATGTTTTCATGGTTTTGTTCATTTTGTGCTCCTATGTATAAATATATACTTATATATATACCTCCTATGCTTTGAATTTGAAAAAAATCATATTTTGTTTTTCCCAATTAAGAGGGGTTCGGTGAATGCGCATATGAACCTGGTGGGGTTCAGTACGTCCAACAAGGTTAAGAACCACTGCTCTAGATGTAGAGGATGCCCCCTTGTCATGGTTACCAGCCTAGGTATAAGAAGAGCCCTATAAAGATCCCTGTACTGTCCCCTTCATATACCTGTACATTGTGATCACATCACCGATAAATAACCACAAGTCTGGTGAAGTCTCTGCCGGGCAATGACTGAAGGGTCTATAATACTACAACACCGGCAACATCTAATACCAGCTTCATCTACATGTTCTATGACCCCACTAATCTGCTGCCAAGAATAAATCCTGTGGCCAGAACTGAGAGACACTGTCCGGCAGCGCACACGTTCCCCCTGGCTCATCAAGCGCTGACGGATGGGCCACCACAACATTACCACCATTACGATTTCACACCTAACAAATCCCACATGAGCAGCGCTCATCATATCATCTGGCCTTTACAGGAGAAAAGCAGCTAAGTGCACTTCAGGGACCCCTGCAATTGGGGCTTATTTATGGTGAGGGCTCCTGGGTGGGATAGAAACATATGGCATGACATCCGCAGCACGAAACCGGGTCCTGCTGAGCTGAAGCTGTGATTATCCCAAGGAAGACCGACAATCCTCAATCATAAGAGGAAATCTAGACACCAACAGCAATCCAGTGGAATACTATAATACTGCCCTATACAACTGCTATATATATATATATATATATATATATATATATATATATATATATACACACATACACACACACACACATATACGCACACACACACACACTATAATACTGCTCCTATATACAAGAATATAACTACTATAATACTGCCTCCTATATACAAGAATATAACTACTATAATACTGCTCCTATATACAAGAATATAACTACTATAATACTGCTCCTATATACAAGAATATAACTACTATAATACTGCCTCCTATATACAAGAATATAACTACTATAATACTGCTCCTATATACAAGAATATAACTACTATAATACTGCCTCCTATATACAAGAATATAACTATTATAATACTGCTCCTATATACAAGAATATAACTACTATAATACTGCTCCTATATACAAGAATATAACTACTATAATACTGCTCCTATATACAAGAATATATCTACTATAATACTGCTCTTATATACAAGAATATGACTACTATAATACTGCCCCTACATACAAGAATATAACTACTATAATACTGTTCCTATATACAATATAACTACTATAATACTGCTCCTATATACAAGAATATAACTACAATAATACTGTCTCCTATATACAAGAATATATCTACTATAATACTGCTCCTATATACAAGAATATAACTACTATAATACCGCTCCTATATACAAGACTATAACCACTATAATACCGCTCCTATATACAAGACTATAACCACTATAATACCGCTCCTATATACAAGACTATAACCACTATAATACTGCTCCTATATACAAGAATATAACTACTATAATACTGTCTCCTATATACAAGAATATAACTACTATAATACTGCTCCTATATACAAGAATATAACTACTATAATACTGCCTCCTATATACAAGAATATAACTACTATAATACTGCTCCTATATACAAGACTATAACTACTATAATACTGCTCCTATATACAAGAATATAACTACTATAATACTGCTCCTATATACAAGAATATAACTACTATAATACTGCTCCTATATACAAGAATATAACTACTATAATACTGCCTCCTATATACAAGAATATAACTACTATAATACTGTCTCCTATATACAAGAATATAACTACCATAATACTGCTCCTATATACAAGAATATATCTACTATAATACTGCTCCTATATACAAGAGTATAACTACTATAATACTGCTCCTATATACAAGAGTATAACTACTATAATACTGCTCCTATATACAAGACTATAACTACTATAATACTGCTCCTATATACAAGAATATAACTACTATAATACTGCTCCTATATACAAGACTATAACTACTATAATACTGCTCCTATATACAAGAATATAACTACTATAATACTGCTCCTATATACAAGACTATAACTACTATAATACTGCTCCTATATACAAGACTATAACTACTATAATACTGCTCCTATATACAAGACTATAACTACTATAATACTGCTCCTATATACAAGACTATAACTACTATAATACTGCTCCTATATACAAGATTATAACTACTATAATACTGCTCCTATATACAAGAATATAACTACTATAATACTGCTCCTATATACAAGAATATAACTACTATAATACTGCTCCTATATACAAGACTGTTACGCCGAGCGCTCCGGGTCCCCGCTCCTCCCCGGAGCGCTCGCTACACTTCCCTCACTGCAGCGCCCCGGTCGGTTCCACGGACCCGGGGCGCTGCGTTACCACCTCCGGCCGGGATGCGATTCGCGATGCGGGTAGCGCCCGCTCGCGATGCGCACCCCGGCTCCCGTACCTTACTCGCTCCCCGTCAGTTCTGTCCCGGCGCGCGCGGCCCCGCTCCCTAGGGCGCGCGCGCGCCGGGTCTTTGCGATTTAAAGGGCCACTGCACCGCTGATTGGTGCAGTGGTTCCAATTAGTGTTTACACCTGTGCACTTCCCTATATCACCTCACTTCCCCTTCACTCCCTCGCCGGATCTTGTTGCCCTAGTGCCAGTGAAAGCGTTCCTTGTGTGTTCCTTGCCTGTGATTCCAGACCTTCTGCCGTTGCCCCTGACTACGATCCTTGCTGCCTGCCCCGACCTTCTGCTACGTCCGACCTTGCTTCTGTCTACTCCCTTGTACCGCGCCTATCTTCAGCAGTCAGAGAGGTTGAGCCGTTGCTAGGGGATACGACCTGGTCACTACCGCCGCAGCAAGACCATCCCGCTTTGCGGCGGGCTCTGGTGAAAACCAGTAGTGACTTAGAACCGATCCTCTAGCACGGTCCACGCCAATCCCTCTCTGGCACAGAGGATCCACTACCTGCCAGCCGGCATCGTGACAGTAGATCCGGCCATGGATCCCGCTGAAGTTCCTCTGCCAGTTGTCGCTGACCTCACCACGGTGGTCGCCCAGCAGTCACAACAGATTGCGCAACAAGGCCAACAGCTGTCTCAACTGACTGTTATGCTACAACAGTTACTACCACAGCTCCAGCAATCATCTCCTCCGCCAGCTCCTGTACCTCCTCCGCAGCGAGTGGCCGCTTCTGGAATACGACTATCCTTGCCGGATAAATTTGATGGGGACTCTAAGTTTTGCCGTGGCTTTCTTTCCCAATGTTCATTACACTTGGAGATGATGTCGGACCAGTTCCCCACTGAAAGGTCTAAGGTGGCTTTCGTAGTCAGCCTGCTGTCTGGAAAAGCCCTGGCTTGGGCCACACCGCTCTGGGACCGCAATGACCCCGTCACTGCCTCTGTACACTCCTTCTTCTCGGAAATTCGAAGTGTCTTTGAGGAACCTGCCCGAGCCTCTTCTGCTGAGACTGCCCTGTTGAACCTGGTCCAGGGTAATTCTTCCGTTGGCGAGTATGCCGTACAGTTCCGTACCCTTGCTTCAGAATTATCCTGGAATAATGAGGCACTCTGCGCGACCTTTAAAAAAGGCCTATCCAGCAACATTAAAGATGTTCTGGCCGCACGAGAAATCCCTGCTAACCTACATGAACTCATCCATCTTGCCACTCGCATTGACATGCGTTTTTCCGAACGGCGTCAGGAGCTCCGCCAGGATATGGACTCTGTTCGCACGAGGCGTTTCTTCTCCCCGGCTCCTCTCTCCTCTGGTCCCCTGCAATCTGTTCCTGTGCCTCCCGCCGTGGAGGCTATGCAGGTCGACCGGTCTCGCCTGACACCCCAAGAGAGGACACGACGCCGCATGGAGAATCTCTGCCTGTACTGTGCTAGTACCGAACACTTCCTGAAGGATTGTCCTATCCGTCCTCCCCGCCTGGAAAGACGTCCGCTGACTCCGCACAAAGGTGAGACAGTCCTTGATGTCTACTCTGCTTCTCCACGTCTTACTGTGCCTGTGCGGATGTCTGCCTCTGCCTTCTCCTTCTCTGCTGTGGCCTTCTTGGACTCTGGATCTGCAGGAAATTTCATCTTAGCCTCTCTCGTCAACAGGTTCAACATCCCGGTGACCAGTCTCGCCAGACCCCTCTACATCAATTGTGTAAACAATGAAAGATTGGACTGTACTATACGTTTCCGCACGGAGCCCCTTCTAATGTGCATCGGATCTCATCACGAGAGGATTGAACTGTTGGTCCTCCCCAATTGCACTTCTGAAATCCTTCTTGGACTTCCCTGGCTTCAACTCCATTCCCCAATCCTGGATTGGTCCACTGGGGAGATCAAGAGTTGGGGGCCCTCTTGTTCCAAGGACTGCTTAAAACCGGTTCCCAGTAAACCTTGCCGTGTCCCTGTGCTTCCTCATGTAACCGGTCTCCCTAAGGCCTATATGGACTTTGCGGACGTTTTTTGCAAAAAACAAGCTGAGACTCTACCTCCTCACAGGCCTTATGATTGTCCCATTGACCTCCTCCCGGGCACTACTCCACCCCGGGGCAGAATCTATCCTCTGTCCGTCCCAGAGACTCTTGCCATGTCTGAATACGTCCAAGAAAATTTAAAAAAGGGCTTTATCCGTAAATCCTCCTCTCCTGCCGGAGCCGGATTTTTCTTTGTGTCCAAAAAAGATGGCTCTCTACGTCCTTGCATTGACTACCGCGGTCTTAATAAAATCACGGTTAAGAACCGCTACCCCCTACCCCTCATCTCTGAACTCTTTGATCGTCTCCAAGGTGCCCATATTTTTACCAAACTGGACTTAAGAGGTGCTTATAATCTCATCCGCATCAGAGAGGGGGATGAATGGAAAACGGCATTTAACACCAGAGATGGACACTTTGAGTATCTGGTCATGCCCTTTGGTCTATGCAACGCCCCTGCCGTCTTCCAAGACTTTGTTAATGAAATTTTTCGTGATCTACTATACTCCTGTGTTGTTGTATATCTGGACGATATCCTGATTTTTTCTGCCAATCTTGAAGAACACCGCCAGCATGTCCGTATGGTTCTTCAGAGACTTCGTGATAATCAACTCTATGCCAAAATAGAGAAATGTCTGTTTGAATGCCAATCTCTTCCTTTTCTAGGATACTTGGTCTCTGGCCAGGGACTACAAATGGACCCAGATAAACTCTCTGCCGTCTTAGATTGGCCACGCCCCTCCGGACTCCGTGCCATCCAACGTTTTTTGGGGTTCGCCAATTATTACAGGCAATTTATTCCACATTTTTCTACCATTGTGGCTCCTATTGTGGCTTTAACAAAAAAAAATGCCGATCCCAAGTCTTGGCCTCCTCAAGCGGAAGACGCCTTTAAACGACTCAAGTCTGCCTTTTCTTCGGCTCCCGTGCTCTCCAGACCTGACCCATCTAAACCCTTCCTATTGGAGGTTGATGCCTCCTCAGTGGGAGCTGGAGCTGTCCTTCTACAAAAAAACTCTTCCGGGCATGCTGTTACTTGTGGTTTTTTTTTCCAGGACCTTCTCTCCGGCGGAGAGGAACTACTCCATCGGGGATCGAGAGCTTCTAGCCATTAAATTAGCACTTGAGGAATGGAGGCATCTGCTGGAGGGATCAAGATTTCCAGTTATTATTTACACCGATCACAAGAACCTCTCCTACCTCCAGTCTGCCCAACGGCTGAATCCTCGTCAGGCCAGGTGGTCTCTGTTCTTTGCCCGATTTAATTTTGAAATTCACTTTCGGCCTGCTGATAAAAACATTAGGGCCGATGCTCTCTCTCGTTCCTCAGATGCCTCTGAAATTGAACTCTCTCCTCAACACATCATTCCTCCTGACTGCCTGATTTCCACTTCTCCAGCCTCCATCAGGCAAACTCCTCCAGGAAAGACCTTTGTTTCTCCACGCCAACGCCTTGGGATCCTCAAATGGGGTCACTCCTCCCATCTCGCAGGTCATGCGGGCATCAAGAAATCTGTGCAACTCATCTCTCGCTTCTATTGGTGGCCGACTCTAGAGACTGATGTGGTGGACTTTGTGCGAGCCTGCACTATCTGTGCCCGGGATAAGACTCCTCGCCAGAAGCCCGCTGGTTTTCTTCATCCTCTACCTGTCCCCGAACAACCTTGGTCTCTGATTGGTATGGATTTTATTACTGACTTACCCCCATCCCATGGCAACACTGTTATTTGGGTGGTCGTTGATCGATTCTCCAAAATGGCACATTTCATCCCTCTTCCTGGTCTTCCTTCAGCGCCTCAGTTGGCTAAACAATTTTTTGTACACATTTTTCGTCTTCACGGGTTGCCTACACAGATCGTCTCGGATAGAGGCGTCCAATTTGTGTCTAAATTCTGGAGGGCTCTCTGTAAACAACTCAAGATTAAATTAAATTTTTCTTCTGCATACCATCCTCAATCCAATGGACAAGTAGAGAGAATTAACCAGATCTTGGGTGACTATTTACGACATTTTGTTTCCTCCCGCCAGGATGACTGGGCAGATCTTCTACCTTGGGCCGAATTCTCGTATAATTTCAGAATCTCTGAATCTTCCTCCAAATCTCCGTTTTTCGTGGTGTACGGCCGTCACCCTCTTCCCCCCCTCCCTACCCCCTTGCCCTCTGGTCTGCCCGCTGTGGATGAAATTTCTCGTGATCTTTCCACCATATGGAAAGAGACCCAAAATTCTCTCTTACAGGCTTCTTCTCGCATGAAGAGATTCGCAGATAAGAAAAGAAGAGCTCCTCCCATTTTTTCCCCTGGAGACAAGGTATGGCTCTCCGCTAAATATGTCCGTTTCCGTGTCCCGAGCTATAAGTTGGGACCACGCTATCTTGGTCCTTTTAAAGTTTTGTGTCAAATTAATCCTGTCTCTTACAAACTTCTTCTTCCTCCTTCTCTTCGTATCCCTAATGCCTTTCACGTCTCTCTTCTTAAACCTCTCATCCTCAACCGTTTTTCTCCTAAATCTGTTCCTCCCACTCCTGTTTCCGGCTCCTCGGACATCTTCTCTGTCAAAGAGATTTTGGCCTCTAAAAAGGTCAGGGGAAGAACTTTTTTTTTAGTGGATTGGGAGGGTTGTGGTCCAGAAGAGAGGTCCTGGGAACCTGAGGACAATATCCTGGACAAAAGTCTGATCCTCAGGTTCTCAGGCCCCAAGAAGAGGGGGAGACCCAAGGGGGGGGGTACTGTTACGCCGAGCGCTCCGGGTCCCCGCTCCTCCCCGGAGCGCTCGCTACACTTCCCTCACTGCAGCGCCCCGGTCGGTTCCACGGACCCGGGGCGCTGCGTTACCACCTCCGGCCGGGATGCGATTCGCGATGCGGGTAGCGCCCGCTCGCGATGCGCACCCCGGCTCCCGTACCTTACTCGCTCCCCGTCAGTTCTGTCCCGGCGCGCGCGGCCCCGCTCCCTAGGGCGCGCGCGCGCCGGGTCTTTGCGATTTAAAGGGCCACTGCACCGCTGATTGGTGCAGTGGTTCCAATTAGTGTTTACACCTGTGCACTTCCCTATATCACCTCACTTCCCCTTCACTCCCTCGCCGGATCTTGTTGCCCTAGTGCCAGTGAAAGCGTTCCTTGTGTGTTCCTTGCCTGTGATTCCAGACCTTCTGCCGTTGCCCCTGACTACGATCCTTGCTGCCTGCCCCGACCTTCTGCTACGTCCGACCTTGCTTCTGTCTACTCCCTTGTACCGCGCCTATCTTCAGCAGTCAGAGAGGTTGAGCCGTTGCTAGGGGATACGACCTGGTCACTACCGCCGCAGCAAGACCATCCCGCTTTGCGGCGGGCTCTGGTGAAAACCAGTAGTGACTTAGAACCGATCCTCTAGCACGGTCCACGCCAATCCCTCTCTGGCACAGAGGATCCACTACCTGCCAGCCGGCATCGTGACAAAGACTATAACTACTATAATACTGCTCCTATATACAAGACTATATCTACTATAATACTGCTCCTATATACAAGAATATAACTACTATAATACTGTTCCTATATACAATATAACTACTATAACAATGTGATTTTTATGATGGTCTCCGGTATTTTGTGTCTCTCCATTCATCCTCCACAACAATTCTGGCTCCAATGAGTTCGGGCAGTATGACTTGTGCTGAGTTTTAGGACGTCCTGTATATCAGAGCTGTATAGGAGCGGGTGAGACCCCATGAATATACCGCGGTGACCAGAGGTCAGTGGGGAAGGATTTAATCAGATTAGAATCTTGTGACCATTTAGCAGTAATAGCCTGATGTTATGGATCGGGCTGGATAACAGGTCGGCGTTTATCTTCACATATCATAAAGAAATGAGTCCATGAGCAGAAAATGTTATTTAAATGGGATAAATAGTGCGGTGATGTTTATTTTGTGTATGTGGTAATAGTCTACACATGGTCACATGACCTGTACATGACCTGTACTCCCTAATAGGACGGAATTCTCACCATAAATTGCCGCTTGTTTCATGGACAATCACACGATGATTAGTCATCAGCGGCGGCTCGAGCCTTAATATACAGCACGGACAGAAAGTATTCAGACCCCGTCACGTTTCGTTTTTTTTGTTGTGTTGCAATCTTAAAAAAAAATCCTTGTGTCTCCCCATCATCCTGCACTCAATACCCCATAATGTTACAAAACTAAAATTTGGTGGGCGGCAGCTCTAGGAAGAGTCCTGGTTGTTCCTCCTTCTCCCATGTAAGAATTATGGAGGCCGCCGAGCTCTTCTGAACTTTCAGTGCAGCAGAATTGATTTGTCCCCTTCTCCAGATCTGTGCCTCCACACTCCTGTCTCTGAGCTCTACAGGCAGTTCTTTCCCCTCTCATGACTTGGTGTTTGCTCTGATATACATTGTCAGCTGTGAGACCTTATATAGACAGGGCAGTATAAAGTAATGTGGAGACTAGTGCACACAGTGATGTCACAGTATGTAGTAATGTGGAGACTAGTGCACACAGTGATGTCACAGTATGGAGTAATGTGGAGACCAGTGCACACAGTGATGTCACAGTATGGAGTAATGTGGAGACTAGTGCACACAGTGATGTCACAGTATGGAGTAATGTGGAGACCAGTGCACACAGTGATGTCACAGTATGGAGTAATGTGGAGACTAGTGCACACAGTGATGTCACAATATGAGGTAATGTGGAGACTAGTGCACACAGTGATGTCACAGTATGGGGTAATGTGAAGACTAGTGCACACAGTGATGTCACAGTATGTAGTAATGTGGAGACTAGTGCACACAGTGATGTCACAGTATGTAGTAATGTGGAGACTAGTGCACACAGTGATGTCACAATATGAGGTAATGTGGAGACTAGTGCACACAGTGATGTCACAGTATGTAGTAATGTGGCGACTAGTGCACACAGTGATGTCACAGTATGTAGTAATGTGGAGACTAGTGCACACAGTGATGTTACAGTATGGGGTAATGTGGAGACAAGTGCACACAGTGATGTCACAGTATGGGGTAATGTGGAGACTAGTGCACACAGTGATGTCATAGTATGGGGTGATGTGGAGACTAGTGCACACAGTGATGTCACAGTGTGGGGTAATGTGGAGACTAGTGCACACAGTGATGTCACAGTATGTAGTAATATGGAGACTAGTGCCCACAGTGATGTCACAGTATGTAGTAATGTGGAGACTAGTGCACACAGTGATGTCACAGTATGGGGTAATGTGGAGACTAGTGCACACAGTGATGTCACAGTATGGGGTAATGTGGAGACTAGTGCACACAGTGATGTCACAGTATGGGGTAATGTGGAGACTAGTGCACACAGTGATGTTACAGTATGGGGTAATGTGGAGACTAGTGCACACAGTGATGTCACAGTATGTAGTAATGTGGAGACTAGTGCACACAGTGATGTCACAGTATGTGGTAATGTGGAGACTAGTGCACACAGTGATGTCACAGTATGTAGTAATGTGGAGACTAGTGCACACAGTGATGTCACAGTATGTAGTAATGTGAAGACTAGTGCACACAGTGATGTCACAATATGAGGTAATGTGGAGACTAGTGCACACAGTGATGTCACAGTATGTAGTAATGTGAAGACTAGTGCACACAGTGATGTCACAATATGAGGTAATGTGGAGACTAGTGCACACAGTGATGTCACAGTATGGGGTAATGTGAAGACTAGTGCACACAGTGATGTCACAGTATGTAGTAATGTGGAGACTAGTGCACACAGTGATGTCACAGTATGTAGTAATGTGGAGACTAGTGCACACAGTGATGTCACAATATGAGGTAATGTGGAGACTAGTGCACACAGTGATGTCACAGTATGTAGTAATGTGGCGACTAGTGCACACAGTGATGTCACAGTATGTAGTAATGTGGAGACTAGTGCACACAGTGATGTTACAGTATGGGGTAATGTGGAGACTAGTGCACACAGTGATGTTACAGTATGGGGTAATGTGGAGACTAGTGCACACAGTGATGTCACAGTATGTAGTAATGTGGAGACTAGTGCACACAGTGATGTCACAGTATGTGGTAATGTGGAGACTAGTGCACACAGTGATGTCACAGTATGTAGTAATGTGGAGACTAGTGCACACAGTGATGTCACAGTATGTAGTAATGTGAAGACTAGTGCACACAGTGATGTCACAATATGAGGTAATGTGGAGACTAGTGCACACAGTGATGTCACAGTATGTAGTAATGTGAAGACTAGTGCACACAGTGATGTCACAGTATGTAGTAATGTGAAGACTAGTGCACACAGTGATGTCACAATATGAGGTAATGTGGAGACTAGTGCACACAGTGATGTCACAGTATGGGGTAATGTGAAGACTAGTGCACACAGTGATGTCACAGTATGTAGTAATGTGGAGACTAGTGCACACAGTGATGTCACAGTATGTAGTAATGTGGAGACTAGTGCACACAGTGATGTCACAATATGAGGTAATGTGGAGACTAGTGCACACAGTGATGTCACAGTATGTAGTAATGTGGCGACTAGTGCACACAGTGATGTCACAGTATGTAGTAATGTGGAGACTAGTGCACACAGTGATGTTACAGTATGGGGTAATGTGGAGACTAGTGCACACAGTGATGTTACAGTATGGGGTAATGTGGAGACTAGTGCACACAGTGATGTCACAGTATGTAGTAATGTGGAGACTAGTGCACACAGTGATGTCACAGTATGTGGTAATGTGGAGACTAGTGCACACAGTGATGTCACAGTATGTAGTAATGTGGAGACTAGTGCACACAGTGATGTCACAGTATGTAGTAATGTGAAGACTAGTGCACACAGTGATGTCACAATATGAGGTAATGTGGAGACTAGTGCACACAGTGATGTCACAGTATGTAGTAATGTGAAGACTAGTGCACACAGTGATGTCACAATATGAGGTAATGTGGAGACTAGTGCACACAGTGATGTCACAGTATGTAGTAATGTGGCGACTAGTGCACACAGTGATGTCACAGTATGGGGTAATGTGGAGACTAGTGCACACAGTGATTGTCACAGTATGGGGTAATGTGGAGACTAGTGCACACAGTGATGTCACAGTATGGGGTAATGTGGAGACTAGTGCACACAGTATATCACTGTATGTAATAATGTGGAGACTAGTGCACACAGTGATGTCACAGTATGGGGTAATGTGGCGACTAGTGCACACAGTGATGTCACAGTATAGGGTAATGTGGCAACTAGTGCACACAGTGATGTCACAGTATGGGGCAATGTGGCGACTAGTGCACACAGTGATGTCACAGTATGGGGTAATGTGGAGACTAGTGCACACAGTGATGTCACAGTATGTGGTAATGTGGAGACTAGTGCACACAGTGATGTCACAGTATGGGGTAATGTGGAGACTAGTGCACACAGTGATATCACAGTATGGGGTAATGTGGAGACTAGTGCACACAGTGATATCACAGTATGGGGTAATGTGGAGACTAGTGCACACAGTGATGTCACAGTATGGGGTAATGTGGAGACAAGTGCACACAGTGATGTCACAGTATGGGGTAATGTGGAGACAAGTGCACACAGGGATGTCACTATACAGAGATAATGCAAACAGTAATGTAGCACACAAGTTATACTGTAGACAGCAGAAACAACCACAGGGCTCAACAGAAGGGGGCCCAATCTCCCACACCAGTGGTGTCCAAACAGTGTGCCTCCAGATGTTGCAAAACTACAACTCCGAGCATGCCCGGACAGCCAAGGGATATCAGGGTAAGTTGGGAGTTGTAGTTGTGCAACAGCTGGAGAGCAATGGTTTGTGGATAAATGATTCATAAGCAGTGTTTTCAAACAAGGGTGTCTCCAGCTGTTGCAAAACTACAACTCCCAGCATGCCCGGTCAGCTAACGGCTGTCAAGGCATGCTGGAAGTTGTAGTTTTGCAACAGCTTTAGGCACCCTGGTTGGGAAACACAGGTCTGGATGCTACGTGGCCCTGTATATCACCAGCTACAAAGGCTTAGAGCAGTGTTTCCCAACCACTGTGCCTCCAGCTGTTGCAAAACTTCCAGCATGCCCCAACAGCCACATGCTGGGAGTTGTAGTTTTTCTGGTTGGGAAACACCAGCCCTGGGTATTGCAGAATGCAGTGATGTCCTCACGTCCTCTCAGTCCCAGTCGGTCACTTAATGATACACAAGGACGGGGATTATTTAGTGACTCCATTTAATCGGGTGCTGAACGCTCTCATTAATGTTTTATTACGGTCCCGGTCATGAGACGGACGCTCTGGAGCGGTGTCTCACACGGTCACATCTCATCCAGCTGGGACTGGTTCCAGGAGTGGATATTAGCTCTGCAGGGATTGTGCCGCCACATACTCCTCACTACCGCACATTGTACACATAGGAGGGTTTACTTCATTTAACCCTTCAGCCTCTTCACATGCAGGATTTTTATAGCTTGCAGTATTGGTGGATAGAGGTAATGTAGAAATGAATTATGTTTTCGTTCACACAATGCAGCTGAGCACTCCGGGCTGTCTACTCCACATCACTATACAGATTTATGTAAGTTAAAGGGGCACTCCAGGGACGTTCCAAAGCCATCAAACTACCTGGATATGTGCCCTATAAACCATCCTGTCTGATTTGCATAGCTCCTGTGGCCCCTGTTGTCTTCTTTGGCTTCCTTTGCCTACATCTCCCAGCAATCATTGCAGCTCTTCTCTGCCAGCCAGCTCACTCTCTGAGAGCAGCCCCCATCCTCTTGCCCAGTGTCTGATTGGCTAAGGCTGCACACACCTCCCAGTTTTCAGCACTAAGGAGAGCATGACATAAGTGCAGGGCAGAAACCACTTGGTCTGTGTCTTTCAGTAGGGTGGGGGCTGCTTTCAGAGAGGGATTTGAACAGACAGAGTGGATGGCTGGATGATGTTATTCCCTCACTTCATGCAGGTAAGTGACAACCAATGAGGGGAAACTGCTCTATATAGCTAACGAATGATATTTAGACAATTAAAAAGGTTGATGAGAGGGAAGGGATTGGCTATGGGTTTAGGTCCCCGGAGTACCCCTATAAGCTTACAGGAGTTTTGCATATTGATTCGCATTTAGGCTACGCAACAAGATCAGCTGCAAGTCTGTGTTGTGGCCAAAGATCGCCATATACTCTCCATCATTCATAAAGGAGGTGAACGCGGCCCCCGCTGCGGAGTGACACCACAGGAATTAGAAGTATCAGTGCTTCCTTTATATCTCCCATTCCTTTTGAATCCACTTTTGGTTTAGGTTCAAAAATTTTAACTCCGCACAACTTTTGTTTAGGGGGGAAGAAAACCACCGAAAAACTGCCCCTTCATTTTGCCCCAAGATGCATTTTTTTGTGGTGTTTTGTATTAGTGGGATTTAATATGGGCTTTTATACCCTGTATTTGTTTTTCCATCATGTACATGGTTAATGGGACAGATCATGTGACTCAAGGATTTGTATTAAGGAATTGGGGGGGGGGGGGCAGAAAAAAATTGCTAAATGTGAAATCCACATTAATGTTTTTTTTTTTGGTCTTTTCTCCTCCCATAGACGTCCAGCCAAGATTAGCTGAAAAAACACCATAAAAATGCTTCCCTATGGACTCCCAGGTAATGTCTGGTCACATATTATTGGGGGCATTTAAGGTTTATTCACACGTACAGGATTCTGCGCAGATTTGATGCGCAGGATTTCAAGCTGTGTTCAGTTTACATTGAAATCTGCAACAGAAAATCCTGCGCATCAAATCTGCGCAAAATCCTGTACGTGTGAATAGACCCTTAAAGGAAAATAAAAAATGCCAAGTGGAATAGGAAAAGTGTGGGAAAGTGTTTTCTAACCAGGGTGCTGTTTGGGAAATAATGGCGGAGGGCTTCACAGAGCAGGTGCTGCCCAAATGTTGTGCCCAGTGGCTGCACAATTCTTTTAGTGATGCAGCAAAAACTGTACAGATATTGACCCCCAAACGTGGGATTAATCCACCTGTAGCCACAGAGGAACCACCGACTGTCGAAAACCAACGCTCCTTTATCCAAGTCGGACGCGACCCGTATCTAGTGCATTTCAATGAGCCGATTGAAGTCAAACGCTGACTTCGGTTGGCACATTTTTGCCCCGTATTCGGTTTCCTAACCGGACCTATCCTGCTCTGGACAGTTCCTGACATGGACAGAGGTGTCAGCAGAGAGCACTGTGGTCAGACTGAAAAGAAATTAACTTCCTGTGGATCATACAGCTGCAAATAATTACTGTAAGGGTAAAAATTTTTAAATAGAAGTAATTTACAAATCTCTTTAAACTTTCTCGCACCAGTTGATGAAAAGATTTTGTTTTCGCCCGGAGTTCCCCTTTAAATGTATAATTTTGTAATGTTGCTGTAGATCCTCAGAGCGCTCACACACTTAATAATTGGCGTAGCCGTCTTATTTCATGGCGAGGATGCGTGAAGCTTGAATGTGAAGTTGTGATGGGTCATATGCCGGACGACTGACTGCGCAGAGTATGACGGCGAAATCAGAAGATAAAACAAGGGATCACGCTGCATTAGAAGAATATGTAGAGTTATATGATAAGAAATCATATGATAGAGACAGGATAGGCGGCCGCCCAGACCCCTGACGGGATAGACGGCAGTCCAGACCCCTGACGGGATAGACGGCAGCCCAGACCCCTGACGGGATAGACGGCAGCCCAGACCCCTGACGGGATAGACGGCAGCCCAGACCCCTGACGGGATAGACGGCAGCCCAGACCCCTGACGGGATAGACGGCAGCCCAGACCCCTGACGGGATAGACGGCAGCCCAGACCCCTGACGGGATAGACGGCCGCCCAGACCCCTGACGGGATAGACGGCAGCCCAGACCCCTGACGGGATAGACGGCAGCCCAGACCCCTGACGGGATAGGCGGCCGCCCGGACCCCTGACGGGATAGACGGCCGCCCAGACCCCTGACGGGATAGGCATCTGCTGGGCCAGAGAATAGCCCATTTACTATAGAAGATTACATGTGATCGACACCAGGATTTCTGTAAAACTGCAACAAATACTTTGACACAACCGCAACATGTGAACATAGCCCAATAGTCACAAACCCTCACACCAACCCTCACCCACTGCACCAACCCTCACACCAACCCTCACCCACTGCACCAACCCTCACACCAACCCTCACCCACTGCACGACCCTCACACCAACCCTCGCTCACTGCACCAACCCTCGCTCACTGCACCAACCCTCACACCAACCCTCGCTCACTGCACCAACCCTCACACCAACCCTCGCTCACTGCACCAACCCTCACCCACTGCACGACCCTCACACCAACCCTCACCCACTGCACCGACCCTCACCCAACGCACTAACCCTCACACAAACCCTCGCTCACTGCACCAACCCTCACACCAGCCCTCGCCGACATGTGTACACAGAGGGGAATGAAGTAAAACCGGGAGACTTACCAAATTCAGACGTTCTGACCCGGACATGACAGTCAGCGCTCCTCCCCCAATATAAACCCTAAAAAACATGAGGAAAATGTCATTTATTATCATCAGTAAAACCCTCAATCCTGCAGATTCTAGGAGAAACTCTATTCTTTTTAGTAAATTTACACCTAAAATAAAGTCACTTTATGGCAATGTTAAAAATTCAAGCAAATTCCAAGAGTGCACAATGGCTACAAAGGGCCGCGCGGGGACAGCCCCGTCCTCAGCCCCCTGCGGGGACAGCCCCGTCCTCGGGCCCCGTGGGGGATAGCCCCGTCCTCGGGCCCCGTGGGGGATAGCCCCGTCCTCGGGCCCCGTGGGGGATAGCCCCGTCCTCGGGCCCCCGTGGGGGATAGCCCCGTCCTCGGGCCCCCGTGGGGGATAGCCCCGTCCTCGGGCCCCCGTGGGGGATAGCCCCGTCCTCGGGCCCCGTGGGGGATAGCCCCGTCCTCGGGCCCCGTGGGGGATAGCCCCGTCCTCGGGCCCCGTGGGGGATAGCCCCGTCCTCGGGCCCCGTGGGGGATAGCCCCGTCCTCGGGCCCCGTGGGGGATAGCCCCGTCCTCGGGCCCCGTGGGGGATAGCCCCGTCCTCGGGCCCCGTGGGGGATAGCCCCGTCCTCGGGCCCCGTGGGGGATAGCCCCGTCCTCGGGCCCCGTGGGGGATAGCCCCGTCCTCGGGCCCCGTGGGGGATAGCCCTGTCCTCGGACTAGGCTACGTTCCCATGCAGGTTATATCGTGTGTACGCGTTTGGGACACTTTTTGGCTGTTCTATTTCCACAATACATAAAATATGTGCAAAAAACATGGGCGCCGCCGGTCACGTGAGCAGCGTGTAATAATCCCGGGGACTTATCTTTACAGTCTCGACAATATAAAAACGTTGTAAATATTTAGACAGCGGACGCAGAGCGATTATTGGGAATTCATTAGAATTAAATTAAAACATACAATAGGCTGTAAAATGGGGGTTTGTTTTGGGAACATACACGATATATGAGGAAAGTCTCCAGGGACTCACCGGGACACATCCCCTGGAGGACTACAAGTACCAGCTCTCTAGACCGTGTGTGGGGTCCCCAGAGGCCTCACTCCTCATACACAACATGATCCAACCACTAGGAGGCGCCCTCCTGGCTCAGCTTCATTCTTCGCCCTCACAGAGTCCGCCATGGAATCAGCCTTCTGTCATGTGATGTTCTGCGGGACTGTGCCGATATGTACTACAAGTCCCAGCATTCTCCAGCGCTGTGACTTCCCGCTCACCTGTGCCCCTCCACCAATCATTGAGCCCAGACACCGTCACATGACCTCCTGACCTGTTGATCACGGAGCACAGCTGGTGGAGGTTTTGTTGTAAATTCTGTCACATTCCCCTCTGGGCTCCCGGACGGTGTTTGTATCTTCTTGGCGGTAATTTTCATATGAGAAATAAAGACGGCGCTAACACTGTACATCAGCTGTGGGGGCGACTGCAGGGACCGGGGGGACTGAGGGGGGACTGGAGGGAAATGAGGGGGGACTGGAGAGAACTGGGGGGACTGGAGAGAAATGAGGGGGGACTGGAGAGGAGTGAGGGGGGACTGGAGAGGAGTGAGGGGGGACTGGAGAGGAGTGAGGGGGGACTGGAGAGGAGTGAGGGGGGACTGGAGAGGAGTGAGGGGGACTGGAGAGGAGTGAGGGGGGACTGGAGAGGAGTGAGGGGGGACTGGAGAGGAGTGAGGGGGACTGGAGAGAAATGAGGGGGGACTGGAGAGGAGTGAGGGGGGACTGGAGAGGAGTGAGGGGGGACTGGAGAGGAGTGAGGGGGACTGGAGAGGAGTGAGGGGGGACTGGAGAGGAGTGAGGGGGGACTGGAGAGGAGTGAGGGGGGACTGGAGAGGAGTGAGGGGGGACTGGAGAGGAGTGAGGGGGACTGGAGAGGAGTGAGGGGGGACTGGAGAGGAGTGAGGGGGGACTGGAGAGGAGTGAGGGGGGACTGGAGAGGAGTGAGGGGGGACTGGAGAGGAGTGAGGGGGGACTGGAGAGGAGTGAGGGGGACTGGAGAGGAGTGAGGGGGGACTGGAGGGAAAGGAGGGGGGACTGGAGAGGAGTGAGGGGGACTGGAGAGGAGTGAGGGGGACTGGAGAGGAGTGAGGGGGGACTGGAGAGGAGTGAGGGGGACTGGAGAGGAGTGAGGGGGACTGGAGAGGAGTGAGGGGGGACTGGAGAGGAGTGAGGGGGGACTGGAGAGGAGTGAGGGGGACTGGAGAGGAGTGAGGGGGACTGGAGAGGAGTGAGGGGGGACTGGAGGGAAATGAGGGGGGACTGGAGAGGAGTGAGGGGGACTGGAGAGGAGTGAGGGGGGACTGGAGAGAACTGGGGGGACTGGAGAGGAGTGAGGGGGGACTGGAGAGGAGTGAGGGGGGACTGGAGAGGAATGAGGGGGACTGGAGAGGAATGAGGGGGACTGGAGAGGAATGAGGGGGACTGGAGAGGAGTGAGGGGGACTGGAGAGGAGTGAGGGGGGACTGGAGAGGAGTGAGGGGGACTGGAGAGGAGTGAGGGGGGACTGGAGAGGAGTGAGGGGGGACTGGAGAGAACTGGAGAGGAGCGAGGGGGGACTGGAGAGAAATGAGGGGGGACTGGAGAGGAGTGAGGGGGGACTGGAGAGGAGTGAGGGGGGACTGGAGAGAACTGAGGGGGGACTGGAGAGAACTGAGGGGGGACTGGAGAGGAGTGAGGGGGGACTGGAGAGGAGTGAGGGGGGACTGGAGAGGAATGAGGGGGACTGGAGAGGAATGAGGGGGACTGGAGAGGAGTGAGGGGGACTGGAGAGGAGTGAGGGGGGACTGGAGAGGAGTGAGGGGGGACTGGAGAGAACTGGAGAGGAGCGAGGGGGGACTGGAGAGGAGTGAGGGGGGACTGGAGAGGAGTGAGGGGGGACTGGAGAGAACTGAGGGGGGACTGGAGAGGAGTGAGGGGGGACTGGAGAGGAGTGAGGGGGGACTGGAGAGGAGTGAGGGGGGACTGGAGAGGAGTGAGGGGGGACTGGAGAGGAGTGAGGGGGGACTGGAGAGGAGTGAGGGGGGACTGGAGAGGAGTGAGGGGGGACTGGAGAGGAGTGAGGGGGGACTGGAGAGAAATGAGGGGGGACTGGAGGGAACTGGAGAGGAGTGAGGGGGGGACTGGAGAGAACTGGGGGGACTGGAGAGGAGCGAGGGGGGGACTGGAGAGGAGCGAGGGGGGGACTGGAGGGAACTGGAGAGGAGCGAGGAGGAACTGGAGAGGAGTGAGGGGGGACTGGAGAGGAGTGAGGGGGGACTGGAGAGAAATGAGGGGGGACTGGAGGGAAATGAGGGGGGACTGGAGAGAAGTGAGGGGGGACTGGAGAGAAGTGAGGGGGGACTGGAGAGGAGTGAGGGGGGACTGGAGAGGAGTGAGGGGGGACTGGAGGGAACTGAGGGGGGACTGGAGGGAACTGAGGGGGGACTGGAGAGAAGTGAGGGGACTGGAGGGAACTGAGGGGGGACTGGAGGGAACTGAGGGGGGACTGGAGAGGAGTGAGGGGGGACTGGAGAGGAGTGAGGGGGGACTGGAGAGGAGTGAGGGGGGACTGGAGGGAACTGAGGGGGGACTGGAGAGAAGTGAGGGGACTGGAGAGGAGTGAGGGGGGACTGGGGAGAAATGAGGGGGGACTGGAGAGGAGTGAGGGGGGACTGGAGGGAAATGAGGGGGGACTGGAGGGAAATGAGGGGGGACTGGAGGGAAATGAGGGGGGACTGGAGGAAAATGAGGGGGGACTGGAGAGGAGTGAGGGGGGACTGGAGAGGAGTGAGGGGACTGGAGAGGAGTGAGGGGACTGGAGGGAAATGAGGGGGGACTGGAGAGGAGTGAGGGGACTGGAGGGAAATGAGGGGGGACTGGAGAGGAGTGAGGGGGGACTGGAGAGGAGTGAGGGGGGACTGGAGAGAACTGAGGGGGGACTGGAGAGGAGTGAGGGGGGACTGGAGAGGAGTGAGGGGGGACTGGAGAGGAATGAGGGGGACTGGAGAGGAATGAGGGGGACTGGAGAGGAGTGAGGGGGACTGGAGAGGAGTGAGGGGGGACTGGAGAGGAGTGAGGGGGGACTGGAGAGAACTGGAGAGGAGCGAGGGGGGACTGGAGAGGAGTGAGGGGGGACTGGAGAGGAGTGAGGGGGGACTGGAGAGAACTGAGGGGGGACTGGAGAGGAGTGAGGGGGGACTGGAGAGGAGTGAGGGGGGACTGGAGAGGAGTGAGGGGGGACTGGAGAGGAGTGAGGGGGGACTGGAGAGGAGTGAGGGGGGACTGGAGAGGAGTGAGGGGGGACTGGAGAGGAGTGAGGGGGGACTGGAGAGGAGTGAGGGGGGACTGGAGAGAAATGAGGGGGGACTGGAGGGAACTGGAGAGGAGTGAGGGGGGGACTGGAGAGAACTGGGGGGACTGGAGAGGAGCGAGGGGGGGACTGGAGAGGAGCGAGGGGGGGACTGGAGGGAACTGGAGAGGAGCGAGGAGGAACTGGAGAGGAGTGAGGGGGGACTGGAGAGGAGTGAGGGGGGACTGGAGAGAAATGAGGGGGGACTGGAGGGAAATGAGGGGGGACTGGAGAGAAGTGAGGGGGGACTGGAGAGAAGTGAGGGGGGACTGGAGAGGAGTGAGGGGGGACTGGAGAGGAGTGAGGGGGGACTGGAGGGAACTGAGGGGGGACTGGAGGGAACTGAGGGGGGACTGGAGAGAAGTGAGGGGACTGGAGGGAACTGAGGGGGGACTGGAGGGAACTGAGGGGGGACTGGAGAGGAGTGAGGGGGGACTGGAGAGGAGTGAGGGGGGACTGGAGGGAACTGAGGGGGGACTGGAGAGAAGTGAGGGGACTGGAGAGGAGTGAGGGGGGACTGGGGAGAAATGAGGGGGGACTGGAGAGGAGTGAGGGGGGACTGGAGGGAAATGAGGGGGGACTGGAGGGAAATGAGGGGGGACTGGAGGGAAATGAGGGGGGACTGGAGGAAAATGAGGGGGGACTGGAGAGGAGTGAGGGGGGACTGGAGAGGAGTGAGGGGACTGGAGAGGAGTGAGGGGACTGGAGGGAAATGAGGGGGGACTGGAGAGGAGTGAGGGGACTGGAGGGAAATGAGGGGGGACTGGAGAGGAGTGAGGGGGGACTGGAGAGGAGTGAGGGGGGACTGGAGAGGAGTGAGGGGGGACTGGAGAGGAGTGAGGGGGGACTGGAGAGGAGTGAGGGGGGACTGGAGAGGAGTGAGGGGGGACTGGAGAGGAGTGAGGGGGGACTGGAGAGGAGTGAGGGGGGACTGGAGAGGAGTGAGGGGGGGACTGGAGAGGAGTGAGGGGGGGACTGGAGAGGAGTGAGGGGGGGACTGGAGAGGAGTGAGGGGGGACTGGAGAGGAGTGAGGGGGGGACTGGAGAGGAGTGAGGGGGGACTGGAGAGGAGTGAGGGGGGACTGGAGAGGAGTGAGGGGGGACTGGAGAGGAGTGAGGGGGGGACTGGAGAGGAGTGAGGGGGGGACTGGAGAGGAGTGAGGGGGGGACTGGAGAGGAGTGAGGGGGGGACTGGAGAGGAGTGAGGGGGGGACTGGAGAGGAGTGAGGGGGGGACTGGAGAGGAGTGAGGGGGGGACTGGAGAGGAGTGAGGGGGGGACTGGAGAGGAGTGAGGGGGGACTGGAGAGGAGTGAGGGGGGACTGGAGAGGAGTGAGGGGGGGACTGGAGAGGAGTGAGGGGGGGACTGGAGAGGAGTGAGGGGGGACTGGAGAGGAGTGAGGGGGGACTGGAGAGGAGTGAGGGGGGACTGGAGAGGAGTGAGGGGGGACTGGAGAGGAGTGAGGGGGAACTGGAGGGAACTGAGGGGGAACTGGAGGGAACTGAGGGGGGATTGGAGGGAACTGAGGGAATAGAGGGACTGGAGAGAACTGAGGGGACTGGAGAGAAATGAGGGGGGATTGGAGAGAAATGAGGGGGGACTGGAGGGAACTGAGGGGGGATTGGAGATAACTAAGGAGACTGGAGAGAACTGAGGGGGGGCTGGAGGGAACTGAGGGGGGATTGGAGAGAAATGAGGGGGACTGGAGAGAACAGGGAATAGAGGGACTGGAGAGAACTGAGGGGAATGGAGGGATCTGAGGGGACTGGAGAGAACTGAGGGGGGACTGGAGAGAACTGAGGGGGGACTGGAGAGAACTGAGGGGGGACTGGAGAGAACTGAGGGGGGACTGGAGAGAACTGAGGGGGGCTGGAGAGAACTGAGGGGAATGGAGAGAACTGAGGGGAATGGAGAGAACTGAGGGGGAATGGAGAGAACTGAGGGGGACTGGAGAGAACTGGAGGGAATTGAGGGGGACTGGAGAGAAATGAGGGAATAGAGGGACTGGAGAGAACTGAGGGGAATGGAGAGAACTGATGGACTGGAGGGATCCAAAGAATAGAAGAATCCATGGCACTCGGTGTTCTGATGCAATTAAAATGGTTTATTGCAGCATAGCAGGACAATAGCGAGGTGGAACAGAGCGCCAACATGCGCTTAGTTTCGCGTCATGTGACGTTTTGTCAAGGCATGGCACTGAGGGGACTGGAGGGATCTGAGGGGGGACTGGAGGGATCTGAGGGAGGACTGGAGGGATCTGAGGGGGGACTGGAGAGATCTGAGGGGGGACTGGAGAGATCTGAGGGGGGACTGGAGAGATCTGAGGGGGGACTGGAGAGAACTGAGGGGGGACTGGAGAGAACTGAGGGGGGACTGGAGAGATCTGAGGGGGGACTGGAGAGAACTGAGGGGGACTGGAGGGATCTGAGGGGGGACTGGAGAGAACTGAGGGGGACTGGAGAGATCTGAGGGGGGACTGGAGAGATCTGAGGGGGGACTGGAGAGATCTGAGGGGGGACTGGAGAGATCTGAGGGGGGACTGGAGGGAACTGAGGGGGAATGGAGAGAACTGAGGGACTGGAGAGAAATGAGGGAATGGAGAGAACTGAGGGAATGGAGAGAAATGAGGGAATGGAGAGAACTGAGGGACTGGAGGGAACTGAGGGAATGGAGGGAACTGAGGGGACTGGAGGGAAATGAGGGGGGACTGGAGGGAACTGAGGGAATGGAGGGAACTGAGGGACTGGAGAGAACTGGGGACTGGAGGGAACTGAGGGACTGTAGGGAACTGAGGGGAATGGAGAGAACTGAGGGGAATGGAGAGAACTGAGGGGAATGGAGAGAACTGAGGGGAATGGAGAGAACTGAGGGGAATGGAGAGAACTGAGGGGAATGGAGAGAACTGAGGGGAATGGAGAGAACTGAGGGGAATGGAGAGAACTGAGGGGACTGGAGGGAAATGAGGGGGGACTGGAGGGAACTGAGGGAATGGAGGGAACTGAGGGACTGGAGAGAACTGGGGACTGGAGGGAACTGAGGGACTGTAGGGAACTGAGGGGAATGGAGAGAACTGAGGGGAATGGAGAGAACTGAGGGGAATGGAGAGAACTGAGGGGAATGGAGAGAACTGAGGGGAATGGAGAGAACTCAGTGGGGACTGTATTGTTCCTTCATTGATCCCTGTATTGTTCCTTCATTGATCCCTGTATTGTTCCTTCATTGATCCCTGTATTGTTCCTTCATTGATCCCTGTATTGTTCGCTCATTGATCCCTGTATTGTTCGCTCATTGATCCCTGTATTGTTCCTTCATTGATCCCTGTATTGTTCCTTCATTGATCCCTGTATTGTTCCTTCATTGATCCCTGTATTGTTCCTTCATTGATCCCTGTATTGTTCCTTCATTGATCCCTGTATTGTTCGCTCATTGATCCCTGTATTGTTTCTTCATTGATCCCTGTATTGTTCCTTCATTGATCCCTGTATTGTTCCTTCATTGATCCCTGTATTGTTCCTTCATTGATCCCTGTATTGTTCCTTCATTGATCCCTGTATTGTTCGCTCATTGATCCCTGTATTGTTCCTTCATTGATCCCTGTATTGTTCGCTCATTGATCCCTGTATTGTTCCTTCATTGATCCCTGTATTGTTCCTTCATTGATCCCTGTATTGTTCCTTCATTGATCCCTGTATTGTTCCTTCATTGATCACTGTATTGTTCCTTCATTGATCCCTGTATTGTTCTCTCATTGATCCCTGTATTGTTCCTTCATTGATCCCTGTATTGTTCCTTCATTGATCCCTGTATTGTTCGCTCATTGATCCCTGTATTGTTCCTTCATTGATCCCTGTATTGTTCCTTCATTGATCCCTGTATTGTTCGCTCATTGATCCCTGTATTGTTCGCTCATTGATCCCTGTATTGTTCCTTCATTGATCCCTGTATTGTTCCTTCATTGATCCCTGTATTGTTCGCTCATTGATCCCTGTATTGTTCCTTCATTGATCCCTGTATTGTTCCTTCATTGATCCCTGTATTGTTCCTTCATTGATCCCTGTATTGTTCCTTCATTGATCCCTGTATTGTTCCTTCATTGATCCCTGTATTGTTCCTTCATTGATCCCTGTATTGTTCGCTCATTGATCCCTGTATTGTTCGCTCATTGATCCCTGTATTGTTCCTTCATTGATCCCTGTATTGTTCGCTCATTGATCCCTGTATTGTTCCTTCATTGATCCCTGTATTGTTCCTTCATTGATCCCTGTATTGTTCGCTCATTGATCCCTGTATTGTTAGTTCATTGATCCCTGTATTGTTAGTTCATTGATCCCTGTATTGTTAGTTCATTGATCCCTGTATTGTTCCTTCATTGATCCCTGTATTGTTCCTTCATTGATCCCTGTATTGTTAGTTCATTGATCCCTGTATTGTTAGTTCATTGATCCCTGTATTGTTCCTTCATTGATCCCTGTATTGTTCCTTCATTGATCCCTGTATTGTTCCTTCATTGATCCCTGTATTGTTCCTTCATTGATCCCTGTATTGTTCCTTCATTGATCCCTGTATTGTTCCTTCATTGATCCCTGTATTGTTCCTTCATTGATCCCTGTATTGTTCCTTCATTGATCCCTGTATTGTTCCTTCATTGATCCCTGTATTGTTCCTTCATTGATCCCTGTATTGTTCCTTCATTGATCCCTGTATTGTTCCTTCATTGATCCCTGTATTGTTCCTTCATTGATCCCTGTATTGTTCCTTCATTGATCCCTGTATTGTTCGCTCATTGATCCCTGTATTGTTCCTTCGTTGATCCCTGTATTGTTCCTTCGTTGATCCCTGTATTGTTCCTTCGTTGATCCCTGTATTGTTCCTTCATTGATCCCTGTATTGTTCCTTCATTGATCACTGTATTGTTCGCTCATTGATCCCTGTATTGTTCCGTCATTGATCCCTGTATTGTTCCGTCATTGATCCCTGTATTGTTAGTTCATTGATCCCTGTATTGTTCGCTCATTGATCCCTGTATTGTTCGCTCATTGATCCCTGTATTGTTCGCTCATTGATCCCTGTATTGTTAGTTCATTGATCCCTGTATTGTTAGTTCATTGATCCCTGTATTGTTAGTTCATTGATCCCTGTATTGTTCCTTCATTGATCCCTGTATTGTTCCTTCATTGATCCCTGTATTGTTCCTTCATTGATCCCTGTATTGTTCCTTCGTTGATCCCTGTATTGTTCCTTCGTTGATCCCTGTATTGTTCCTTCGTTGATCACTGTATTGTTCCTTCGTTGATCCCTGTATTGTTCCTTCATTGATCCCTGTATTGTTCCTTCATTGATCCCTGTATTGTTCCTTCATTGATCCCTGTATTGTTCCTTCATTGATCCCTGTATTGTTCCTTCATTGATCCCTGTATTGTTCGCTCATTGATCCCTGTATTGTTCGCTCATTGATCCCTGTATTGTTCGCTCATTGATCCCTGTATTGTTCGCTCATTGATCCCTGTATTGTTCGCTCATTGATCCCTGTATTGTTCGCTCATTGATCCCTGTATTGTTCGCTCATTGATCCCTGTATTGTTCCTTCATTGATCCCTGTATTGTTCCTTCATTGATCCCTGTATTGTTCCTTCATTGATCCCTGTATTGTTCCTTCATTGATCCCTGTATTGTTCCTTCATTGATCCCTGTATTGTTCCTTCATTGATCCCTTTATTGTTCCTTCATTGATCCCTGTATTGTTCTTTCATTGATCCCTGTATTGTTCCTTCATTGATCCCTGTATTGTTCCTTCATTGATCCCTGTATTGTTCCTTCATTGATCCCTGTATTGTTCCTTCATTGATCCCTGTATTGTTCCTTCATTGATCCCTGTATTGTTCCTTCATTGATCCCTGTATTGTTCCTTCATTGATCCCTGTATTGTTCCTTCATTGGTCCCTGTATTGTTCCTTCATTGATCCCTGTATTGTTCCTTCATTGATCCCTGTATTGTTCCTTCATTGATCCCTGTATTGTTCCTTCATTGATCCCTGTATTGTTTGTGCGGCTCACATCCCCTATTAAACCGGTCAAAGTGTGGCCGCCAAACAGCGATTTATATACAGCCAATGAATGAACGTTTGGTTGGTCAGCTGACTGCTGGGCCTATTGGGAAATGATTGTCCCGTGTAATAGGGCCCTAAATCCTGGATTCTGCTATGATTTCTGATAGGCTTCCCACCTGGCCGGTATTTATCCAACCAATCCTCCAACTCCCGAAATGTTGCACCATATACTATATCAGTGTTTCCCAACCAGAGCACCTCCAGCTGTTGCAAAACTACAACTCCCAGCATGTCTGGACAGCCAACGGCCACTTTCTTTTGAGGTGGGGGGGTATTACAAGGGTTGGACCACTTTCTTTTGAGGTGGGGGGGTATTACAAGGGTTGGACCACTTTCTTTTGAAGTGAGGGGGTATTACAAGGGTTTGACCACTTTCTTTTGAGGTGGGGGGGTATTACAAGGGTTGGACCACTTTCTATTAAGGTGGGGGAGTATTACAAGGGTTGGACCACTTTCTTTTGAGGTGAGGGGGTATTACAAGGGTTGGACCACTTTCTTTTGAGGTGAGGGGGTATTACAAGGGTTGGACCACTTTCTTTTAAGGTGGGGGGGTATTACAAGGGTTAGACCACTTTCTTTTGAGGTGGGGGGGGGGGTATTACAAGGGTTGGACCACTTTCTTTTGAGGTGGGGGAGTATTACAAGGGTTGGACCACTTTCTTTTGAAGTGAGGGGGATATTACAAGGGTTTGACCACTTTCTTTTGAGGTGGGGGGGTATTACAAGGGTTGGACCACTTTCTCTTAAGGTGGGGGAGTATAACAAGGGTTGGACCACTTTCTTTTGAGCTGAGGGGGTATTACAAGGGTTGGACCACTTTCTTTTGAGGTGGGGGGGGGGTATTACAAGGGTTAGACCACTTTCTTTTGAGGTGGGGGGGTATTACAAGGGTTGGACCACTTTCTTTTGAGGTGGGGGGGTATTACAAGGGTTGGACCACTTTCTTTTGAGGTGGGGGGGTATTACAAGGGTTGGACCACTTTCTTTTGAGGTGGGGGGGGGGGTATTACAAGGGTTAGACCACTTTCTTTTGAGGTGGGGGGGTATTACAAGGGTTGGACCACTTTCTATTAAGGTGGGGGAGTATTACAAGGGTTGGACCACTTTCTTTTGAGGTGAGGGGGTATTACAAGGGTTGGACCACTTTCTTTTGAGGTGAGGGGGTATTACAAGGGTTGGACCACTTTCTTTTAAGGTGGGGGGGTATTACAAGGGTTAGACCACTTTCTTTTGAGGTGGGGGGGGGGTATTACAAGGGTTGGACCACTTTCTTTTGAGGTGGGGGAGTATTACAAGGGTTGGACCACTTTCTTTTGAAGTGAGGGGGATATTACAAGGGTTTGACCACTTTCTTTTGAGGTGGGGGGGTATTACAAGGGTTGGACCACTTTCTCTTAAGGTGGGGGAGTATAACAAGGGTTGGACCACTTTCTTTTGAGGTGGGGGTATTACAAGGGTTGGACCACTTTCTTTTGAGGTGAGGGGGTATTACAAGGGGTGGACCACTTTCTATTGAGGTGGGGGGGGGTATTACTAGGGTTAGACCATTTTCTTTTGAGGTGAGGGGGTATTACAAGGGTTGGACCACTTTCTATTGAGGTGGGGGGGTATTACAAGGGTTGGACCACTTTCTTTTGAGGTGGGGGGGTATTACAAGGGTTGGACCACTTTCTTTTGAGGTGGGGGGGTATTACAAGGGTTGGACCACTTTCTTTTGAGGTGGGGGGGGGGGTATTACAAGGGTTAGACCACTTTCTTTTGAGGTGGGGGGGTATTACAAGGGTTGGACCACTTTCTATTAAGGTGGGGGAGTATTACAAGGGTTGGACCACTTTCTTTTGAGGTGAGGGGGTATTACAAGGGTTGGACCACTTTCTTTTGAGGTGAGGGGGTATTACAAGGGTTGGACCACTTTCTTTTAAGGTGGGGGGGTATTACAAGGGTTAGACCACTTTCTTTTGAGGTGGGGGGGGGGTATTACAAGGGTTGGACCACTTTCTTTTGAGGTGGGGGAGTATTACAAGGGTTGGACCACTTTCTTTTGAAGTGAGGGGGATATTACAAGGGTTTGACCACTTTCTTTTGAGGTGGGGGGGTATTACAAGGGTTGGACCACTTTCTCTTAAGGTGGGGGAGTATAACAAGGGTTGGACCACTTTCTTTTGAGGTGGGGGTATTACAAGGGTTGGACCACTTTCTTTTGAGGTGAGGGGGTATTACAAGGGGTGGACCACTTTCTATTGAGGTGGGGGGGGGTATTACTAGGGTTAGACCATTTTCTTTTGAGGTGAGGGGGTATTACAAGGGTTGGACCACTTTCTATTGAGGTGGGGGGGTATTACAAGGGTTGGACCATTTTCTTTTGAGGTGCGAGGGGTATTACAAGGGTTGGACCACTTTCTTTTGAGGTGGGGGGTATTACAAGGGTTAGACCATTTTCTTCTGAGGTGGGGGGTTATGACAAGGGTTGGACCACTTTCTTTTGAGGTGGGGGGGGTATTACAAGGGTTAGACCACTTTCTTTTGAGGTGGGGGGGGTATTACAAGGGTTAGACCACTTTCTTTTGGGGTGGGGGGGGGGTTGTGCCTATATACTTGTGACATGGTGATACTGTGCGCTGCTATGATGGGCCCCTATACATCTTACTAAGCAGTGGTCTGTCAGGAAGATATAGTGGGGCAGGTGTGCGGAGCCGTCGCAGCGTGCGGTGACATCACACATTGAGATTAAACTCTTCAGCTGTTGGGAGATTTCACTGGAGATGTACTGGGCCCGGTGTCCGTGACACCCTGAGGGTTATCAATCTGCGCTGTCTACCGCTTAGTGGGTCAGTGACGGTGGCTGGTGGCTGTGACATCACTTCTCTGCGGGGCCCGATAACACGACTACTACAAATATAATGAAGCGTGGAGCACGTTCCCACGCACCGGAGAGGAGGTAAAAATCCTCAGAAGAAACGTGAGCAGAAGTGTCTCCCCGAGGGTAACATTAGGACAGAGGGGCTTCGTTCTTACATCATAAGACGCTTATCATATGTGACATCTAAGGCTGCATTCACACTATGAAAAGTAGCCGTTATAAAATAGCGGGCGATCGCGGGGTTAAACGGCCATCAGAAAATCCCTAAAGGACGTTAGAAAATCCCATTATAGTCTATGGGATTTTTCTAATAGCCGTTTTAACCCATTATCGCCTGTTATTAATAACGGATGTTATTTTGTGACCGGCGATTGAACAGAAGAAATTGTGCATATACAAAATAACGTCCGTTATTAATAACAGGCGATAACGGGTTAAAAAACGGCTATTAGAAAAATCCCATAGACTATAATGGGATTTTCTAACGTCCTTTAGGGATTTTCTAATGGCCGTTTAACCCCGCGATCGCCCGCTATTTTATAACGGGCACTTTTCATAGTATGAAAGCAGCCTTAGCTCCAACCAGGACAGCGACTGGTGCATCATGGGAAATATTACCAGATTGTTCTCCATTTATTATAGGAGTCATCAGTTTGAGGCTACGTTGATGTGACGCCCAAATGCACCATAGAGGCAGGAAACACCGCTGTATAGGGCCTGACGGGAAGAGGGGGTCTGTCTGCGTATTAGGGACAGGAGTTCCTGATCCCTGGTAAAGCACTGCTGTCGACTGCGCCTGATTGACTACAGCGGGGACCAGGAGCCAACAGGGAACAAGGGAGAGGCGGGTGAGTGTGTTTTTTTTTATAGGCCCTACAGCAGTGGTCTCCAACCTGCGGACCTCCAGATGTTGCAAAACTACAATTCCGAGCATGCCAGACAGCCAACGGCTGTCCGGGCATGCAGGGAGTTGTAGTTTTGCAACATCTGGAGGTCCGCAGGTTGAAGACCACTGCCCTGCAGTATGGGGGCATTGTGAGGGGTCTACTACTAGAAAGGGTTCACAAAGGGGAGCGACTTCTACAATATGGTGGGCACAGAGGGGCAGTATAGGGGCCTTGTACTATATAGGTGCAGTGTGGGGCCTAACTACTATATAAGGGGACTAATACTGTGTGGGAAATGGGGAGTTTGTATAGAAGTGGGGATGGTGCTGGAGAACGATGCCTAAAATGTTTTGTCTTTCAGATTCTGTGGAGTCACGTCTTGGCGGGGAGAAGTCCTCATGACAGTCTGGGCTGGACAGAGAAGAAAAGGAAAAGTCAACAATATGTAAAGAGCCGATGACAAGGTTTGGCCATGAGCATACACAATTGCTGCATTATTTGTGCAGCCCTCTGCTGCTCCTGACAGTTCCTGACACGGACAGAGGTGTCAGCAGAGAGCACTCTGGTCAGATTATCCACATTTTCAGGTTTTATTACCATGTAAATCTGCACCTGCCTCCACCTCAAACCCCATTACTCCCCAATTCCCTGGATTTAAATTTTTTTTTTAAATCAACTGGTTTCAGAAAGTTAAACAGATTTGTAAATTCTATTTAAAAATCTTAATCCTTCCAGTACTTATCAGCTTCTTTTTGCCCCACAGGAAGTTCTTTTGTTTATGAATTTCCTTTCTTTCTGACCACAGTGCTCTCTGCTGACATCTCTGCTCATTTTCGGAACTGTCCAGAGTACAAGCAAATCCTGCTCCAGACAGTTCCTAAAATGGACAGAGGTGTCAGCAGAGAGCACTGTGGTCAGACAGAAAGGAAATTCAAAAAGAAAATAATTTTCTGTGGAGCATATAGCAGCTGATAAGTACTGGAAGGATTAAGATTTTTAAATAGTAAGTAAGTAATTTACAAATCTGTTTAACTTTCTTGCACCAGTTGATTTAGAAAAAAAAAAAAAGTTTTCCAGTGGAGTACCCCTTTAAGCAATATTGGGAGGAAACTTGGCAGATCTGGGGTAATTTTCTTCCAGTGAGATCTTCGCTCTGACTATTGAAATGGCGCCACCATGTTTATCATCTTCTGTGACGCGTCTTCTGTCATCAGATAAAGCAGGTTGTATTTTCGCCGTTCTGCCTGATCCTTCGCCCCCGATCATTCATGTTAGTTGCTCCCCGTGCGGCTCTTATGTCGTCTTGTAATATTTCTCAGACAGTTACATGTTCTTCCATTGACAGTGATTTATCTTCTGCACTTTAATTCGCTCCAGATCCGTGCGCGCCTCCTAAATACGTGTCACATGTGACTTATTCCCGTTCCCTTGAATTAGAGGCGTCCAGGTTGTAGGTTTCAGAGTGAAGACGTGTAACTCTATAGGAATGAATTCTGTAACATTAAATTATTATTTACCGTCCCCCTCAGGATTCTCTCCAGCAGACGCCATATTACCGGCTCCTGGACTCCATCGGGGGCCACACATCAGGATCACACAGATCAGGACATGGGACACACACGTGTTTATGTGGCTTGTGGGGTTTGTGTTTTCTCCATAAATGTCCTGCCAAAAACTTCATTAAATCCCAGAAGAGAAAAAATTAAAGTGGTACTCCGGTGGAAAACTTTTTATTTATTTTTATTTTTTTTTTAAATCAACTGGTGCCAGAAAGTTAAACAGATTTGTAAATTGCTTCTATTAAAAAATCTTAATCCTTCCAGTACTTATTAGCTGCTGAATACTACGGAGGGAATTCTTTTCTTTTTGGAACACAGTGCTCTCTGCTGACACCTCTGTCCATTTTAGGAACTGTCCAGAGCAGCATATGTTTTCTATGAGGATTTTCTCCTACTCTGGACAGTTCTTAAAATGGACAGAGATGTCAGCAGAGAGCACTGTAGTTATGATGTCAGCAGAGAGCTCTGTGTTCCAAAAAGGAAAGAATTTCCTCTGTAGTATTCGAAGTAGACAGGAAAAACAGGGGATTTGGAGTGGAGTGCTGCTGCTTGTAAAGAACAGGACTCGGAAGCTGCGGTTGCACAGGACAAAAGGATTTATTGAATAGAAAATGATAGGACAACGTGTTTTGGCGCTAACAAGCGCCTTCCTCAGGTCCACAGAGATCAAGTGAGTGCGTCCTGTAGGTGTTTGCTGTGCATAGGCGGCGACTCGCCGCCTATGCACAGCAAACACCTACAGGACGCACTCACTTCCGAGTCCTGTTCTTTACAAGCAGCAGCGCTCCACTCACATTCACATTTCCGTACCTTTGATGATACGGAAGAGGGGAAGTGAGCTGCATACTGCTAAGATCCTACTCACCCTTCTCCCCGCAGAGGTTTTCAGTTTTGCTCTGCTGTAATCTCCCGGCGGACCACGACGAAACCCAAGACGGGGTGGCGAGTTGGGCCCCTTCGTTCCTCCTATTATGGACCAGAGAGCGCCCTTTTCGTTTTTTTACCTCTGCCTCTGCTCTGTAGTATTCAACAGCTAATAAGTACTGGAAGGATTAAGATTTTTTAATAGAAGTAATTTACAAATGTGTTTAACTTTCTGGCACCAGTTGATTAAAAAAATAAAAAGTTTTCCACCGGAGTACCCCTTTAAGTAAAGGTTTTCTACTCCGTTCAGACCTTAAATCCAGTTACGTAAAAGCTATATGTGTCCACCTAAAGAGAACATGTGCAGAGATATGGTGTATTCTGTAGGTGTCCACCTTGACACCTCCATTGCAGTGTCGCCCTCAGTGCACCTATCACAGCCCCCCTATAACAGTGACGATCTCTTGTTGTTGCCCATGGAGAATCCACTGCTTTAGTATATCGTTGCCATAAGTAACGTGAAGCGCTTTATCCATCCTCCACCTGACTAGGGCGGAAGTAGGTCCAGTGACTGACGTATATCTCACTAACCTTAGACCAGTGTTTCCCAACCAGGGTGCCTCCAGATGTTGCAAAACTACAACTCCCAACATGCCTGGACAGCCGAAGGCTGCTGGGAGTTGTAGTTTTGCAACACCTGGAGGCACCCTGGTTGGGAAACACTGCCTTAGACAGTGATTCTAGATAAATCTGCTATGAAGACGTGATAAATAGAAATCAGTCTGAAGAGAGTCTAACAAGGTACAAATGTGACTAAGAGAGTCACTCAGAGAGGGGGAGCAGGACGCCGGAGCTTGGGGGGGGTCCTACTACTATTATGGGTAATACAGGGGGTTTAATACTAAATGGGGGCAGTGTGAGGGCCCTACTACTATATGAGAGCAGAGAGGGGCTTAAAGGGGTACTACCCTGGAAAAACACTTTTTTTTTAAACTGGTGCCAGAAAGTTAAACAGATTTGCCAATTACTTATATTTAAAAATCTTAATCCTTCCAGTACATATCAGCTTCTATTTGCTCCCTAGTGCTCTCTACTGACATCTCTGTTCATTTTAGGAATTGTCCAGAGTAGGAGCAAATCCCCATAGCAAACCTCTCCTTTTCCAGACAGTTCCTGATATGAACAGAGATGTCAGCAGAGAGCACTCTGGTCAGACAGAAAGGAAATTCAAAAAGAAAATAACTTCCTGTGGAGCAAATAGAAGCTGATAAGTACTGGAAGGATTAAGATTTTTAAACAGAAGTTATTTGCAAATCTGTTTAACTTTCGGGCACCAGTTGATTTAAAAAAATAAAAATAAAAATTTCCAGGGGAGTACCCCTTTAACTACTATATGGGGCACAGAAGGGGACTAATACTCTGTTGGGGCACAGAAGGGGACTAATATTCTAAATGGGCACAGGGGGTTCACAACTACATGGGGGCATAGAGGAGGTTCAATACTATATGGGGGCAGTGTGAGGGGCCTACTACTCTATGAGGGCAGAGAGGGGCTTAACTACTATATGGGAAACACAAGGGGACTAATACTCTATTGGGGCACAGAAGGGGACTAATACTCTATTGGGGCACAGAAGGGGACTAATACTCTATTGGGGCACAGAAGGGGACTAATACTCTATTGGGGCACAGAAGGGGAATAATATTCTAAATGGGCATAGGGGGGTTCACAACTACATGGGGGCATAGAGGAGGTCTAATACTATATGGGGGCAGTGTGAGGGCAGAGAGGGGTTTAACTACTATATTGGGCACAGAAGGGGAATAATATTCTAAATGGGCATAGGGGGGTTCACAACTACATGGGGGCATAGAGGTGGTCTAATACTAAATGGGGGCCTAATATTATGTGAGGTCACAGAGGAGCCTACTATATTGGGGGGGACAGAGGTGCCTAATAACTTTATGGGGCACTATTAGGCTATAAGGCACATTTCCGAGCGGTCCTAGTGCCCCAGTGTGAACATGGCCTTACTGGTTTTATTGGTAACATTGTTCTCAATATTCTCGATTTGGTCATGAACAATATGGCGGGATGTATCCTGCATAGAAAATTGTCTCAGCGATTGTTAATATGTGTTTTTTTCTTTCCATTTTTAAATATACCCTTTAATTGTTGGGATGGGCAGGGCCAGAATTTGTCCTAAGGACTCTAGTCCCCCCCCCCCCCCCCTTTTTTCGCTATATCTGTCAGGAAGCAGACAGGATGGAGCGATGTTCTGCAGGGTTGTAATAATCTGCAGGATAAGATGAATATGTAGCCAGTATAGCGCCTGTTCTCTAGGAGGATTACACTTCATCTTCTTTATATGATAATACAGGACGTCCTCGCAATCTTCGCTTTTCTACAAGCTCTTCATGTCGCCAAGTGACGGCAGGAAGGAAATGTGTGGAAATAAAGATTTGAGGAAATAATCTACGGCAATTTAGTTTAGATACATGAGGCTGGTATAACGCGAGCGCCGAGGGCCGAATTGTAAGAGGATTTATGTTTATAAACACCACGAGGCTGAACGTTTAACCGTACGGATTGCGGTGACAGCTCTCGCCACCAGATGGCGGTTGTTAGACACATTGCACAAGTTTGGGGGCGACCAGTCACGTTATAGGAAGCATTTGTGTCCTGAATTAATACAAATGTAACGATCTGTGAAAACGCGGAGTCCCCGAATGCTGCATATAAATACAGGAAAGCAGCGAGTATATAATAATGGGGTCTACTGTACAGAACCGGGGGGATGCCATATTACAGCGCAAATTCACTTAACATAACTAGACCTGGTTGTACAGTATAGTTCTACAGGAAATTACCAGGGTGCCTTCAGCTGTTGAGAAACTACAACTCCCAGCATACCCGGACAGCCGTTGCATCAATGCATTTCATTAGTGTCACTGGGTCATGTGATCCCCAGTCTGACCCACAGAAAATCCCAATGCTTTTCCAACCAGGGTGCCTCCAGCTGTTGAGAAACTACAACTCCCAGCATACCCGGACAGCCGTTGCATCAATGCATTTCATTAGTGTCACTGGGTCATGTGATCCCCAGTCTGACCCACAGAAAATCCCAATGCTTTTCCAACCAGGGTGCCTCCAGCTGTTGAGAAACTACAACTCCCAGCATACCCGGACAGCCGTTGCATCAATGCATTTCATTAGTGTCACTGGGTCATGTGATCCCCAGTCTGACCCACAGAAAATCCCAATGCTTTTCCAACCAGGGTGCCTCCAGCTGTTGAGAAACTACAACTCCCAGCATACCCGGACAGCCGTTGCATCAATGCATTTCATTAGTGTCACTGGGTCATGTGATCCCCAGTCTGACCCACAGAAAATCCCAATGCTTTTCCAACCAGGGTGCCTCCAGCTGTTGAGAAACTACAACTCCCAGCATACCCGGACAGCCGTTGCATCAATGCATTTCATTAGTGTCACTGGGTCATGTGATCCCCAGTCTGACCCACAGAAAATCCCAATGCTTTTCCAACCAGGGTGCCTCCAGCTGTTGAGAAACTACAACTCCCAGCATACCCGGACAGCCGTTGCATCAATGCATTTCATTAGTGTCACTGGGTCATGTGATCCCCAGTCTGACCCACAGAAAATCCCAATGCTTTTCCAACCAGGGTGCCTCCAGCTGTTGAGAAACTACAACTCCCAGCATACCCGGACAGCCGTTGCATCAATGCATTTCATTAGTGTCACTGGGTCATGTGATCCCCAGTCTGACCCACAGAAAATCCCAATGCTTTTCCAACCAGGGTGCCTCCAGCTGTTGAGAAACTACAACTCCCAGCATACCCGGACAGCCGTTGCATCAATGCATTTCATTAGTGTCACTGGGTCATGTGATCCCCAGTCTGACCCACAGAAAATCCCAATGCTTTTCCAACCAGGGTGCCTCCAGCTGTTGAGAAACTACAACTCCCAGCATACCCGGACAGCCGTTGCATCAATGCATTTCATTAGTGTCACTGGGTCATGTGATCCCCAGTCTGACCCACAGAAAATCCCAATGCTTTTCCAACCAGGGTGCCTCCAGCTGTTGAGAAACTACAACTCCCAGCATACCCGGACAGCCGTTGCATCAATGCATTTCATTAGTGTCACTGGGTCATGTGATCCCCAGTCTGACCCACAGAAAATCCCAATGCTTTTCCAACCAGGGTGCCTCCAGCTGTTGAGAAACTACAACTCCCAGCATACCCGGACAGCCGTTGCATCAATGCATTTCATTAGTGTCACTGGGTCATGTGATCCCCAGTCTGACCCACAGAAAATCCCAATGCTTTTCCAACCAGGGTGCCTCCAGCTGTTGAGAAACTACAACTCCCAGCATACCCGGACAGCCGTTGCATCAATGCATTTCATTAGTGTCACTGGGTCATGTGATCCCCAGTCTGACCCACAGAAAATCCCAATGCTTTTCCAACCAGGGTGCCTCCAGCTGATGCAAAACTACAACTCCCAGCATGCCCGGACAGCCGAAGGCTGTCCGGGCATGCTGGGAGTTGCAGTTTTGCAACAGCTGTTGGCCCGGTGGTTGGTGAACACATCTAGTCTATAGTCCACAACATGATTCCTCGTGCCTCGCACGCACAACGTTACTGTCATCGCACGTCTGTCCCAGTGGTAAATGAGTGTGTGTGGTTACTGTATTTCTCCTACTTAATGTAATGATGCATGGGGCATAAATCTGACATACTGGACAGGACACGTAAACTACTCCATATTTATTGCCTCTCCGGATCGCCTTCAAAGGACACCTTGTTTCCCCCCCAGATAGTCGTGTAATGCGGCCGGGAGACTCCTGCAGAATAGTCATGGGAGACGCCTGTACCTACACATTCTGTATAATCTTATACACTGCTCAAAAACATAAAGGGAACATAAACAACACAATGTAACAACACAATGTAACTCCAAGTCACTGACACTTGTGTGAGATCCCACTGTCCACTCAGGAAGAACACTGATTCACAATCAATTCCACATGGAACAGACAACATGTGGAAATTATAGGCAATTAGCAAGACACCCCCAATAAAGGAGTGGTTGTGCAGGTGGTGACCACAGGCCACTTCTCAGTTCCTATGCTTCCTGGCTGATGTGTTGGTCACTTTTGAATGCTGGCGGTGCTTTCACTCTAGTGGTAGCATGAGACGGAGTCTACAACCCACACAAGTGGCTCAGGTAGTGCAGCTCATCCAGGATGGCACATCAATGTGAGCTGTGGCAAGAAGGTTTGCTGTGTCTGTCAGCGTAGTGTCCAGAGGATGGAGGCGCTACCAGGAGACAGGTCAGTACATCAGGAAACGTGGAGGAGGCCGTAGGAGGGCAACAACCCAGTAGCAGCACCGCTACCTCCGCCTTTGTGCAAGGAGGAGTGTCACGATGCCGGCTGGCAGGAGGTGGATCCTCTGTGCCAGAGAGGGATAGCGAGGACCGTGCTAGTGGACCGGTTCTAAGCCACTACAGGTTTTCACCAGAGCCCGCCGCAAAGCGGGATGGTCTTGCTGCGGCGGTAGTGACCAGGTCGTATCCACTAGCAACGGCTCACCTCTCTGGCTGCTGAAGATGCTGAAGATAGGCGTGGTACAAGGGAGTAGGCAGAAGCAAGGTCGGACGTAGCAGAAGGTCGGGGGCAGGCGGCAAGGATCGTAGTCAGGGGCAACGGCAGGAGGTCAGGAACACGGACTAGGAACAGACAAGGGAACGCTTTCACTAGGCACAAGTGCAACAAGATCCGGCAAGGGAGTGCAAGGGAAGTGAGGTAATATAGGGAAGTGCACAGGTGATTACCAATTAAGCTAATTGGAAAGATTGGGCCAGGCACCATCATTGGTGCACTGGCCCTTTAAATCGCAGAGACCCGGCGCGCGCGCGCCCTAGGGAGCGGGGCCGCGCGCGCCGGGACAGGACCGAGGGAGAGCGAGTCAGGTACGGGGGCCGGGGTGCGCATCGCGAGCGGGCGCTATCCGCATCGCGAATCGCATCCCGGCTGAAGGCGGGACCGCAGCGCACCCGGTCAGTGGATCTGACCGGGGCGCTGCAACAACGAAGATGAGGCGGGCGCTCCGGGGAGGAACGGGGACCCGGAGCGCTCGGCGTAACAGTACCCCCCCCCTTGGGTCTCCCCCTCTTCTTGGGGCCAAAGAACCTGAGGAAAACAAACTCAATTTTTCCGTGATGAGGTCCGATGCAAATTAGGAGGGGTTCTGTGTGGAAACGTACGAGACAGTCCAATCTTTTATTGTAAAAACAATAGATGTAGAGGGGTCTGGCGAGACTGGTCACAGGAACGTAGAACCTGTTGATGAGAGAGGCCAAAAAAATTTTTCCTGCAGATCCGGAGTCCAAGAAGAGCATAGTAGAGAAGGAGAAGGTAGAGGCAGATATCCGCACAGGCACAGTAAGGCGTGGAGAAGCAGAGTTGACATCAAGAACTGTGTCACCTTTGTGCGGAGTCAGCGTACGTCTTTCCAGGCGGGGAGGACGGATAGGACAATCCTTCAGGAAGTGTTCGGTACCGGCATAGTACAGGCAAAGATTCTCCATGCGGCGTCGTGTCCTCTCTTGAGGTGTCAAGCAAGACCGGTCAACTTGCATAGCCTCCGCGGCGGGAAGCACAGGAACAGATTGCAGAGGACCAGAGGAGAGAGGAGCCGGAGAGAAAAAACGCTTCGTGCGAACAAAGTCCATATCCAGGCGGAGCTCCAGACGCCATCCGGAAGAACGCATGTCAATGCGAGTGGCTAGATGAATGAGTTCATGTAGGTCAGCAGGAGTCTCTCGTGCGGCCAGAACATCTTTAATGTTGCTGGATAGGCCTTTTTTAAAGGTCGCGCAGAGAATCTCACTATTCCAGGACAACTCGTAAGCAAGAGCACGGAACTGAATGGCGTACTCGCCCACGGAAAAAACACCCTGGGCCAGGTTCAGCAGGGCAATCTCGGCTGAAGAAGCTCGGGCAGGTTCCTCAAAGACACTTCGAATTTCCGAGAAGAAGGAGTGTACAGAGGCAGTGACGGGGTCATTGCGGTCCCAGAGCGGTGCGGCCCATGACAGGGCTTTACCAGACAGAAGGCAGAACACGAAAGCCACCTTAGACCTTTCAGTAGGAAACTGGTCCGACATCATCTCCAAGTGCTGGGAACATTGCGAAAGAAAGCCACGGCAATACTTAGAGTCCCCATTAAATTTGTCCGGCAAGGACAGGCGGAGGCTAGGAGTGGCCACTCGCTGCGGAGGAGGTGCAGGAGCTGGCGGAGGAGAAGATTGCTGGAGAAGTTGCGACTGAAGTTGGTGCGAAATGGTGGACATTTCCGACAGCTGACGGGTTAGAAGGGCGATCTGTCGGGCTTGCTGGGCGGCCACCGTGGTGAGGTCAGCGACAACTGGCAGAGGAACTTCAGCGGGATCCATGGCCGGATCTACTGTCACGATGCCGGCTGGCAGGAGGTGGATCCTCTGTGCCAGAGAGGGATAGCGAGGACCGTGCTAGTGGACCGGTTCTAAGCCACTACAGGTTTTCACCAGAGCCCGCCGCAAAGCGGGATGGTCTTGCTGCGGCGGTAGTGACCAGGTCGTATCCACTAGCAACGGCTCACCTCTCTGGCTGCTGAAGATGCTGAAGATAGGCGTGGTACAAGGGAGTAGGCAGAAGCAAGGTCGGACGTAGCAGAAGGTCGGGGGCAGGCGGCAAGGATCGTAGTCAGGGGCAACGGCAGGAGGTCAGGAACACGGACTAGGAACAGACAAGGGAACGCTTTCACTAGGCACAAGTGCAACAAGATCCGGCAAGGGAGTGCAAGGGAAGTGAGGTAATATAGGGAAGTGCACAGGTGATTACCAATTAAGCTAATTGGAAAGATTGGGCCAGGCACCATCATTGGTGCACTGGCCCTTTAAATCGCAGAGACCCGGCGCGCGCGCGCCCTAGGGAGCGGGGCCGCGCGCGCCGGGACAGGACCGAGGGAGAGCGAGTCAGGTACGGGGGCCGGGGTGCGCATCGCGAGCGGGCGCTATCCGCATCGCGAATCGCATCCCGGCTGAAGGCGGGACCGCAGCGCACCCGGTCAGTGGATCTGACCGGGGCGCTGCAACAACGAAGATGAGGCGGGCGCTCCGGGGAGGAACGGGGACCCGGAGCGCTCGGCGTAACAAGGAGCACTGCCAAAGCCCTGCACAATTACCTCCAGCAGGACACAAATGTGCATGTGTCCACTCAAACGGTCAGAAACAGACTCCATGAGGGCCCGATGTCCACAGGTGGGGGTTGTGCTTTCAGCCCAACACCGTGCAGGACGTTTGGCATTTGCCAGAGATCACCAAGATTGGCAGCAAATTCACCACTGACGCCCTCTGCTCTTCACAGATGAAAGCAGGTTCACACTGAGCACGTGTGACAGAGTCTGAAGACGCCGTGGAGAACGTTCTGCTGCCTGCAACATCCTCCAGCATGACAGATTTGGCGGTGGGTCAGTAATCGTGTGGGGTGGCATTTCTTTGGGGGGCCGCACAGCCCTCCATGTTCTTGCCAGAGGTAGCCTTACTGCCATTAGGTACCGAGATGAGATCCTCAGACCTCGTGTGAGACCATATGCTGGTGCAGTTGGGTTCCTCCTAATAAAAGACAATGCTAGAACTCATGTGGCTGGAGTGTGTCAGCAGTTCCTACAAGAGGAAGGCATTGATGCTATGGACTGGCCGCCCGTTCCCCTGAATCCGATTGAGCACATCTGGGACGTCTCACTCCATCCACCACAGACTGTCCAGGAGTTGGTGGATGCTTTAGTCCAGGTCTGGGAGGACATCCCTCAGGAGACCATCCTCCACCTCATCAGGATCATGCCCAGGCGTTGTAGGGAGGTCATACGGGCACGTGGAGGCCACACACACTACTGAGCCTCATTGGGACTTGTATTAAAGACATTACATAAAGTTGGATCGGCCTGTAGTGGGGTTTTCCACTGTGATTTTGAGTGTGACTCCATATCCAGACCTCCAGGGGTTGATGATTTCCATTGATAATTTTTGTGTGATTTTGTTGTCAGCGCAGTTAACTATGTAAAGACCAAAGTATTTCATACGATTAGTTCATTCAGATCTACGATGTGTTATCTTAGGGTTCACTTTGTTTTTGAGTAGTTGTATTTACTACTCCTTACCTTTATAAAGGGGTTCAGCCTTATATAAGACTCTGTTTTATATCTCCTCTTAGGCCATGTTCACACGGTTGAATTTCTGCTCAAATTCAGCTCAGTAAAGCAGACTGTATTTTTCGGAATTTGAGCAGAATCTCAAACACTTTCAAAACACTGATTCTGCATAAGTCCGGAGACCTATTAACCTCAGTGAGCTTTGCATGGAATTCTGCAAAATTTAAATGGGCACTCTCATTAAAACTAATTTTTGCTATTGCACTCCTTATGGTAAATAAAAAATATTTCTAATTTACTTTGTTTAAAAAAAAAAAAGAAGTTTTCCATGTTTTATTTGTGTTTAAAAAAACTGCCACTAGGTGTCTCCCTACTTATCCAGAGCACATTTCCCCCCCATCTCTTACACAGACTTTGGAATCCTGCTGGCCTGGCAGAAGTCCAAAAACAGGAAATGCTAAGGGGGGGGGGGGGTGCAGCCTTTTCTAATCATAGCTCATCTCGCACTGAACTGCTCTGGACTGTGTGTAGCAGAGTGAGGGAGGAAGTTCTCCCCTGTATGGCTTCACATGATGTCACGCCTGCTGGGGAACGCCCCTTCCCAGTCTGTGAATCGGACTGAGACTGAGCAGAAAATACAGAGAAATATCAAGGTAGAAAACTAACAAATAATAAAAAAAATAAAAGCAGGGGGTGGTTTATCATGATGGGGGCAGTGACCGGGGGGATTATAAAATGTAACAAGATATGAGAGGTTCTTTTTAAAGACATGTCATGTATAATTTTGCAGAATCCTGAATGTGGAATTTTCGTGGCAGAAATTCTGCTGTGTGATCAGGACAGGGGAATCTTCAGTGAAGATAATGTGCGCTAAAATGTGGAGAATTTTGGAGCAGCCTTTAAAATAGCCTAAGGGACTTTAAACAAGTAGGGATTGTCCAAAGCAGAGAACCGTTTAGGCTCACTCTCAGGTGTAGATGGTGAACTGGAACCACCAAAAACACCAGAAAGAAGAACCTGTTCAAGGGGAACCTGTCTGTGCTTCAATGGGTGGAGCTACCACTGGGGGGGGGGGGAGCTTTGTCCACAGGGCTGCAGGGATTTGTAGTTTAAACCACAGCACAGCATGGAAGGGAGCTCAGGTGTGCTTCAATGGGTGGGGTGTTGGAAGGAGAAAAGTGACCTCACACTTACAAACAAGGGATCCTGGAACTTGTAGTTGGAGGGAGGGAACTCCATCTGGAAATAGCCATTTCACATTAAGAAGACAGCAGTGTTATGGTGGACTCAGAACATAGTCAATTAGCCCCAAGACAAGGGCAGATCCTTCCTAAGCATGTCCATTACTGTCTGGCAGGTCCTGAAATCACCTTACAGTGGAGAACCCCTTTAACAATAAGCATTTCTTCTCCCCGCTTCTCGTCTGGTTACCCGAGGGGAAGGTGCTTCCGGTGTCTTCGTATTTCCCCCCCCTGAGAGGCTTTATAGTTTTATCTTTCTTATTTTGACTTGTATATAAGATGCAGCACTAGTTCAGCTCTGTCAGAACCACCTCTGTCCACCAGGTGACAGTATCGCCCCAGAGCTGACGCTTATGGTAGAAATACTTGTAATAAAAGAGAATTAAGGAACATCACATCCGACCCTCCGCACCCGCCGTTTCCTTTCACGGTTCACTTCTTGGGATAAAAATTCAGACAGGTCTCTGGAGTAGACACAAAACAACCAACCTTACCCATATAACAGTGAATGCTGACACTGCTCAACCTGTAAATACAGAAGTGTGGCCATGGCGCTACATCCCGCACACAATACTCCGGCCTCTAATCTTGTGACATTTGCTGCCCTTGTCTCCTGCGAGCCGCTCCCCATGGTGTCACAAGGCCGAAGTATAAGCGGTGGATAGTCGATGACTGCCTTATTGTTCTACGGCTGACACTGAAATTGGGTTAGATAACGCGACCGTCCTACAACCAAACTTATTGTACCACGAAACCGCAGAGCAGCACAAACTGTTGTAAAGTAACGTCATAGCGGATCCGAATGTTCTTTCCCGTGAGTCGTTCCGTGCCAGAGATGGAGAGTTTTATATATGGAACCTTAAAGGAGTACTCCGGTGGAAAACTTTTTTTATTTTTTTAATCAACTGGTGCCAGAAAGTTAAACAGATTTGTAAATTACTTCTATTAAAAAATCTTAATCCTTCCAGTTCTTATTAGTAGCTGTATACTACAGAGGAAATTCTTCTCTCTTTGGATTTCTTTTCTCTCACGACCACAGTGCTCTCTGCTGACACCTCTAGTCCATGTCAGGAACTGTGCAGAGTAGGAGAAAATACCCATAGCAAACATATGCTGCTCTGGAGAGTTCCTAAAATGGACAGAGGTGTCAGCAGAGAGCACTGTGGTCGTGACAGAAAAGAAATCCCAATAGAAAAGATTTTCTTCCGTAGTATACAGCCACTAATAAGTACTGGAAGGATTAAGAATTTTTAATAGAAGTAATTTACAAATCTGTTTAACTTTCTGGCACCAGTTGATTTAAAAAAAAAGTTTTCCACTGGAGTACCCCTTTAACCCCTTCATGACCTGGGCATTTTTTGAAAATCTGACCACTGTCACTTTAAACATTAATAACTCTGATGCTTTTACTTATCATTCTGATTCCGAGATTGTTTTTTCGTGACATATTCTACTTTATGTTATTGGTAAAATTTCACTGATATTTGTATCCTTTCTTGGTAAAAAATCTAAACATTTCATGAAAATTTTGAAAATTTAGCATTTTTCTAACTTTGAAGCTCTCTGCTTGAAAGGAAAATGGATATTCCAAATAAATTACATATTGATTCACATATACAATATGTCTACTTTGTGTTTGCATAAAAAAAATTGACAAGTTTTTACTTTTGGAAGACACCAGAGGCTTCAAAGTTCCGCAGCAATTTAAATTTTTCTCAAGATTTTCAAAATCGTAATTTTTCAGGGCCCAGTTCAGGTTGGAAGTGGATTTTAAGGGTCTTCATATTAGAAATACCCCATAAATGACCCCATTATAAAAACTGCACCCCCCAAAGTATTCAAAATGACATTCAGTAAGTGTTTTAACCCTTTAGGTGTTTCACAGGAATAGCAGCAAAGTGAAGGAGAAAATTCTAAATCTTCATTTTTTACACTCGCATTTTCTTGTAGACCCAATTTTTGAATTTTTACAAGGGGTAAAAGGAGAGAAATCACCCTAAAATTTGTAACCCAATTTTTCTCGAGTAAGGAAATACCTCATATGTGGATGTAAAGTGTTCGGCGGGCGCAGTAGAGGGCACAGAAGGGAAGGAGCGGCAATGGGATTTTGGAGAGTGAGTTTTTCTGAAAGGGTTTTTGGGGGGCATGTCCCATTTAGGAAGCCCCTATGGTGCCAGAACAGTGGACCCCCCCCACATGTGACCCCATTTTGGAAACTATACCCCTCATGGAATTTAATAAGGGGTGCAGTGAGCATTTACACCCCACTGGCGTTTGACAGATATTTGAAACAGTGGACTGTGCAAATCAAAAATTTTATTTTTCATTTTCACAGACCACTGTTCCAAAAATCTGTCATACACCAGTGGGGTGTAAATGCTCACTGCACCCCTTATTACATTCCGTGAGGGGTGTAGTTTCCAAAATGGGGTCACATATGGATATTTATTGTTTTGCGTTTATGTCAGAACCGCTGTAACAATCAGCCACCCCTGTGCAAATCGCCTCAAATGTACATGGCGCACTCTCCCTTCTGGGCCTTGTTGTGTGCCCCCAGAGCACTTTGCGCCCACATATGGGGTATCTCCGTAGTCGGGAGAAATTGCGTTACAAATTTTGGGGGTCTTTTTTCCCTTTTACCTCTTGTGAAAATGAAAAGTATAGGGCAACACCAGCATGTCAGTGTAAAAAATTTATTTTTTTACACTAACATGCTGGTGTAGACCCCAACTTCACCTTTTCATAAGGGGTTAAAGAAGAAAAAGCCCCCCAAAATTTGTAAGGCATTTTCTCCCGAGTACGGCGATACTTCATATGTGTCCCAAAACTGTTGCCCTGAAATACGACAGGGCTCCAAAGTGAGAGAGCGCCATGCGCATTTGAGGCCTGAATTAGGGATTTGCATAGGGGTATTCTACGCCAGTGATTCTCAAACAGGGTGCCTCCAGCTGTTGCAAAACTCCCAGCATGCCTGGACAGTCAATGGCTGTCCGGCAATACTGGGAGTTATTATTTTGCAACAGCTGGAGGCTCCGTTTTGGAAACAGTAGCGTACCAGACGTTTTTCATTTTTTGGGGGGAGGGGGGCTGTGTAGGGGTATGGGTAGTGTTTTTTACTTTTTATTTTTGGTTAGTGTAGTGTAGTGTTTTTAGGGTACAGTCACATGGGCAGAGGTTCACAGCAAGTTTGCCGCTGGAAGTTTGAGCTGCAGCGCAAAATTTGCGCCATCTCAAACTTGCAGCACTCACTGTAAACCTCCGCCCATGTGAGTGTACCCTGTACATTCACATTGGGGGGAGGGGGCAAACATCCAGCTGTTGCAAACTCCGAGCATGCCCTTTGGCTGTCCGTGCATGCTGGGAGTTGTAGTTTTGCAACAGCTGGAGGAACGCTGGTTTGGAAACACTAAGTTAAGTAATAAACTTTCAAGTGTTTTGCAACCAAACTTAGTGTTTCCAAACCAGTGTGCCTCCAGCTGTTGCAAAACTACAACTCCCAGCATGCATGGTCTGCCAGTTCATGCTGGGAGTTATAGTTTTGCAACAATTGCAACAGCTGGAGGCACTGAGGTAGGAAACGGACAATGTTTCCCAACTAGTGTGCCTCCAGTTGTTGCAAAACTACAACTCCCAGCATGCCCAGACTGCCCAGGCATGCTGGAAGTTGTAGTTCGGCAATATCTGAAGGATCAGATGTTGCCGAACTACAACTTCCAGCATGCTTGGGCAGTCTGGGCATGCTGGGAGTTGTAGTTTTGCAACATCTGGAGGTCCACAGTTTGGAGACCACTGTATAATGGTCTCCAATCTGTGCTCTTCCAGATGTTAGAGAACTACAACTCCCAGCATGCCTGGACAGACTGAGCATGCTGAGATTTGTAGTTTTGCAACATCTGGAAGAGCACAGATTGGAGACCATTATACAGTGGTCTCCAAACTGTGGACCTCCAGATGTTGCAAAACTACAACTCCCAGCATGCCCAGAAAGCCAAAGGCTGTCTGGGCATGCTGGGAGTTGCAGTTTTGAAACTCTCAGAGGCAGCAGTGAGATCGCTTTACGGCGATCTCACTCCTGCCAATGAAGATGCCGCACTGCTGCCGGAAACTCACCTCCGGGACGCAGCGCAGCCAGGACCGCATGGAGGACGCCGGGACCGCTCGGGACACCGCTCGGACGGGTAAGTGACGCCGGGGGACGGGTCAGGGACACTTAGCAGAGCGGTGTGTGTCCTGATCCCCGTGATCGGGACTCACACACCGCGCTGCTAACAGCTAGTCAGATTTGACTAGCTGATAGCAGCGATCGCTGGGGGGGGGGGGGGGATGAAACCCCCCGTGGTCGCACGGTAAGATGGCTGGCTATCAGTGATAGCCACCATCTTTCCGGGGGCGCTGCGGGATGCCGCGAGTAGCGGCAGTAATGTTCATGACGTACCTGTATGTCATGGGTCGGGAAGGGGTTAATTTTATTATAGCGTCATCGTCAGGACAAACTGCTACTTTATAATAGGGTTAATAAATATGGCGCCAATTATCCTGTGAGATTTCTAATGACTTTCTCCTAATACAGAAGGCTGTAGTTTTGCAACAGCTGGAGGCATCCTGGTTGGGAAACACTGCGTTAATGTATAGACGTCCTTCCATTGGGTGAAATGTAACCTTGGAATATATGGAGACTTCCCTGGATTTTTAATATGTAAGTGAAGACTTGTCTTTGGGTGTCTGGGCATGCTGGGAGTTGTACTTTTGCAACAGCTGGAGGCACCCTGGTGTATACACTGCCGTATAAGATGTCAGATTGTTGTATTTCCCTTCCTATATGTTTTTACGTTCCAGTCTTTGCTGCCAGAGACAATGGATAACAAGGTCCTTGTCCGGGGTCCTCACAGACCCCCATTCACACCTTACAGTCCACACAGCAGTCCTTGCCCTGCAGAGCTTACTGTCTGTCTCTCTCTGTGACCGGAGGTCAGACGCTCGTCATAGTGGGGTCTCACTTCAGGGTCCTCATCCCGTCTGGGTCATTTGTAACCTCTGGGCTTTATTATATAAGTACAGAGACTAGTGGCTGGGACCTGGGACTTTTATTGCTTGTATTCCCAATAAAGGGGACTACACAAAGACCAGTTCACGACCTGTAGGGAGTACGGAGAACGCGGCTTTGAACTGATGCGATTACAAGGCCACAAAACTGGAACAATGGTATTAGAAGATGGGTTACAATCAATATGGCCGCCACTGGGGTCCACAGGGGAAGTGAAGCCTTACGTAGGGTCCATTCACATCAATGGATTGTCTGTATAATACGGGACAGTATATAGGGTTATGAAGATGGGATTTCTACACGGAGGATAACCCCTATATACGGGCTCTATTTAAAGGGGTACTCCGTCCCTAGGCATCTTATCCCCTATCTAAAGGATAGGGGATAAGATGTCTGATCACAGAGGTCCTGCAGCTGAGACCCCCGCAATCTCCCTGCTGCACATGCTGTGCAGTGCCAGAGGCTCATAACATCACGAGCGGGGGGCGCGGCCGTGACATCACGAGATTCCACCTCACATCGCCGGTCATCCGGCACAGAGAAAAGTTCGCTCCGTGCACCGGATGTCTGGGGTGCCGCAGTGGCAGGACCCCTGTGATTAGACATCTTATCCCCTGTCCTTTGGATAGGGGATCAGATGTCTAGGGGCGGAATACCCCTTTAAGGCTAAGTTCCCATCGCCGATGGGAGTTTAGCAGAGAAAAAAATAGTTCATGCAGCGCCACCGCTGGTAAACTACCGGATCGCCGTCAAACCCCATTCAAGTTACCAAGATCTGTCAGGACCCGGTGGTCACGTGTTGTTTTAATTTGTGCTCCAACCCGTTTTGGGGGCCGTACAGTGCAAAAAAACATCCGAATGGACCCAGAACGGAATGGAGCACAATGGCTGAGTGAACGTAGCCTAAGGCTATGGTCATATCATGTAAGATGTTGATTTGCGTACAAAGTAAGTGAGTGCGCTCTTCACAGCCCAGTGCACATTCATCGCAAAACTCCTGTGGAGGCCCCATGGATTGTACCAGCTGTGGAGGCCCCATGGATTGTACCAGCTGTGGAGGCCCCATGGATTGTACCAGCTGTGGAGGCCCCATGGATTGTACCAGCTGTGGAGGCTCCATGGATTGTACCAGCTGTGGAGGCCCTATGGATTGTACCAGCTGTGGAGGCCCCATGGATTGTACCAGCTGTGGAGGCCCTATGGATTGTACCAGCTGTGGAGGCCCCATGGATTGTACCAGCTGTGGAGGCCCCATGGATTGTACCAGCTGTGGAGGCCCCATGGATTGTACCAGCTGTGGAGGCCCCATGGATTGTACCAGCTGTGGAGGCCCCATGGATTGTACCAGCTGTGGAGGCCCCATGGATTGTACCAGCTGTGGAGGCCCCATGGATTGTACAAGCTGTGGAGGCCCCATGGATTGTACCAGCTGAGGAGGCCCCATGGATTGTACCAGCTGTGGAGGCCCCATGGAGGAATTATGTCTGCCAATCCAATCCAACAGTCTAGGCTTACACCATAATAAATTCCCCCTATGTATCGTACAGGAGGCGGCAAAGAATGGGCTCAGGAACGGTTGCGTCAGCGCCATATTCTTCCTGGTTACAAGTAAACAATTTGTTCTTGCAGGTGATAATGGCAGAAGGTTCTGTGCCAACCTAGGACTCAGACAGAGATATTCGGCACTTCAGCTCCAATGAACGTGCATTGTGTGGCGGCTTTTTCTTTATATGGCGGTGGACAAGTTATTGCAGGTGTTGTGGGTTTCACGCTCCACAATCTGATACACTAATCCCCGGCGTCCTTCGTGGAGATACAAGGAACGTCTCTCCTTGGTATTCCTGATTACATAGCGGCTGATGGGCAGTGCCAATGTCTATAGCTAAACGGCGCAATCATGTATGTACAGGCCGCGGGCACAAAGAGTCCCAGGGTGTCATCTGCGTGACACTGCAATCTACATCACAGGTTTGTAAATCTGCTTAAAGGGGTACTCCAGTGGAAAACATTCCGCACCGAATCAAACATGTGTACATGGCCTTAAAGGGGTACTCTGGTGGAATTTTATTTTTATTTTTTTCAAATTAACTGATGCCAGAAAGTTAAACAGATTTGTAAATTACTTCTATTTAAAAATCTTAATCCTTCCAGTACTTATCAGCTGCTGTATGCTCCACAGGAAGTTGTGTAGTTCTTTTCTGTTTGACCACAGTGCTCTCTGCTGACACCTCTGTCCATGTCAGGAACTGTCCAGAGCAGGAGAGGTTTGCTATAGGGATTTTGCTCCTACTCTGGACAGTTCCTTACATGGACAGAGGTGTCAGCAGAGACAGGGTCAGAATGGAAAGAAGTACACAACTTCCTGTGGAGCATACAGCAGCTGATAAGTACTGGAAGGATTAAGATTTTTAAAAAGTCATTTACAAATCTTTTTAACTTTCTGGCACCAGTTGATTTGAAAAAAAATAAAATCCCACCAGAGTACCCCTTTAAGGCCACGTTCACATGTTTGATTCTGCACGGAAAATGTTCACCTGTAAAACTCGGGCCGACGTTCCGCACATTCGAATGTTCCGGCGGTTGCTAGGACTGCCCGAAATACGCCTTCTCATAGACTACAATCCATTTCCCAGCGGAATCCGCAGACATGTCTATTCTTTCTGTGGGCACCGGAATCAGGATTAAGGAAATTCTGCCATTGAAATCAATGGGACCCTGCTGCAGCAGAATTTCTGAGCAAAATGTTCCCATGGAATTCTACTTGGTGAACATAACCTCAAGGTTCACTAGATATAACTTAAAGGGGTATTCCGGGATTTTTTTTATTTGACTATACTACAGGGGCTGTAAAGTTAGTGTACTCCATAATATAGTGTCTGTACCTGTGTTTAATGCCCGGTCTCGCAATTCTTTTGTGATTTTCACCCCAATGTTTATTTTTTACAACATACAAAATGAGTGTCATCTTAGGTTTTCCAGGTTGCAGTGCAGCCCGAGACATTACATCCCTAGTCAGGAGTGCAAAAGGAGCCAGTCTGTGCTTCAATGGGTGGAGCGACCGCTGCGTGGGAGGGAGATCATTCTGCAACTACCATATATGTATTTCTGCAACAACTGGTACCCTGGTCAGAAAACACTGGTCTATGGAATGGAATGCAACTCATTTGTGTTTCAATTGGTGGGGTGGCTGATGTGTGGGAGGGAGGAAAGTGACCTCACACTTACAAATAAGGAATCATGGGATTTGTAGTTTGACAGAACAAACTCCAACAGGAAATACCCAGTTCACAAAAAGATAGCCACAGTGTTATGGTAATCTCACAACATAGCCATTTAGCCACAAGACAAGCACAGATCCTTCCTAAGCATGTCCATTACTGTCTGCCAGATAAGTACTAAAATCACCTCATGGTGGAGAACCCCTTTAAATTTTATATCCAAGATGTCCGAAATCACCTGTTGTGTTTATTAAGAATGGTAATTCCTGGGTTTCTTCATGACTTTATCCTCCAGAAACACAGTTCAAAATAACTTCAGATCTCCCTAGGGCAGTGTTTTCCAAATAGTTTGCCTCCAGCTGTTGCAAAACTACAACTCCCAGCATGCCCGGGAGTTGTAGTTTTGCAACAGTAGGGGGGAACCTTGGTTGGGAAACACTGCATTAAGCACTGTGCTTTTTCTATGGGTCAGACTGGTGATCACATGACCCAGTTACAATCATGAAATGCATTGATGCAAAGGCTGTCCGGACATACTGGGAATTGTCGTTTTGCAACAGCTGGAGACACGCTGGTTGGAAAACACTGCTACAAGACTATGACAATGAGTAAAACATATTACAGGGAATATTATAATGTTACAGTGATTTAGGTAAATGTTGTCCCCCCTGAAATGTTTCTATAAAGTGAAGTATTCCTCACAGGAAAGGATTGCAGTAACACATGTTTTGCTATACACATGTTTATTCCCTTTGTGTGTATATATATATATATATATATATATATATATATAGATCTCCTCTCCTCTGTATATATATATTGCAGTAACACATGTTTTGCTATACACATGTTTATTCCCTTTGTGTGTATATATATATATATATATATATATATATATATATATATATAGATCTCCTCTCCTCTGTATATATATATATATATATATATATATATATATATATATATTGCAGTAACACACTTTTTGCTATACACATGTTTATTCCCTTTGTGTGTATATATATATAGATCTCCTCTCCTCTGTATATATATATATATATATTGCAGTAACACAGGTTTTGCTATACACGTGTTTATTCCCTTTGTGTGTATTGGAACTAAACCAAAAAAGGAGGAAAAAAAGCAAATTGGGCATAATGTCACCAAACTCCAAAAATGGGCTGGACAAAATTATTGGCCCCTTTGAAAATTGTGGATAAATAAGATTGTTTCCAGCATGTGATGTTCCTTTATACTCACCTGGGGCAAGTAACAGGTGGGCAATATAAAAATCCTGCTGGAAGACCCAAGATCTCGGACACAAACCCATCTTTGTGACACTGGGCTGTACAGTGCGACACAAAATCCATTGGTAATCCTCAGATTTCATGATGTCTTGTACACATTCAAGGCCCCCAGTACCAGAGGCAGCAAAACAACCCAAAACATCACTGACCTCCCCCATATGTCACTATAGGTCCTGTGTTCTTTTCTTTGTAGGCCTCATTCCGTTTTCGGTAAACAGTAGAATGATGGGCTTTACCAAAAAGCTCTATCTTGTTCTCATCTGTCCACAAGACGTTTTCCCAGAAGGATTTTGGTTTCTCAAGTTCATTTTGGAAAAATGTAGTCTTGTTTTTTAATGTCTCTGTGTCAGCAGTGGGGTCCTCCTGGGTCTCCTCCATAGTGGGGTCCTCCTAGGTCTCCTCCATAGTGAGGGTCCTCCTGGGTCTCCTCCATAGTGGGGTCCTCCTGGGTCTCCTCCATAGTGGGGTCCTCCTGGGTCTCCTCCATAGTGGGGTCCTCCTGGGTCTCCTCCATAGTGGGGTCCTCCTGGGTCTCCTCCATAGTGGGGTCCTCCTGGGTCTCCTCCATAGTGGGGTCCTCCTGGGTCTCCTCCATAGTGGGGTCCTCCTGGGTCTCCTCCATAGTGGGGTCCTCCTGGGTCTCCTCCATAGTGGGGTCCTCCTGGGTCTCCTCCATAGCGTTTCATTTCATTTAAATGTTGACGGATAGTTCGCGCTGACACTGATGCTCCCTGAGCCTGCAGGACAGCTTGAATATCTTTGGAACTTGTTTGGGGCTGCTTATCCACCATCCGGACTATCCTGCGTTGACACCTTTCATCAATTTTTCTCTTCCGTCCACGCTCAGGGAGATTATCTACAGTTCCATGGGTTGTAAACTTCTTGATAATGTTGCGCACTGTGGACAAAGGCAAATCTAGATCTCTGGAGATGGACTTGTAACCTGGAGACTGTTGATATTTTCCCACAATTTTGGTTCTCAAGTCCTCAGACAGTTCTCTTCTCCTCTTTCTGTTGTCCATGCTTAGTGTGACACACACAGACACACAATGCAAAGACTAAGTGAACTTCTCTCCTTTTATCTGCTTTCAGGTGTGATTTTTATATTGCCCACACCTGTTACTTGCCCCAGGTGAGTATAAAGGAACATCACAGGCTGGAAACAATCTTATTTATCCACAATTTTGAAAGCTGCCAATAATTCTGTCCGGCCCATTTTTGGAGTTTGGTGACATTATGTCCAATTTGCTTTTTTCCTCCTTTTTTGGTTTAGTTCCAATACGCGCAAAGGGAATAAACATGTGTATAGCAAAACCTGTGTTACTGCAATATATATATATATACAGAGGAGAGGAGATCTATATATATATACACAGAGGAGATCTATATATATATATACAGAGGAGAGGAGATCTATCTATATATCTATAATATATATATATACAGAGGAGAGGAGATCTATCTATCTATCTATAATATATATATATACAGAGGAGAGGAGATCTATATACACACACAAAGGGAATAAACATGTGTATAGCAAAACCTGTGTTACTGCAATCCTTTCCTGTGAGAAATACTTCATTTTATAGGAACATTTCAGGGGGCGCCAACATTTACGGCCATGACTGTAGAAATTAGAATTTTTCTAAATATAATTCGGTTTTCATTTTAGTTTTAATTTTGGTAAATTCCAAAGCGTAATTTCCTTTCAGCGTCTTCCATTCTTGCGGGGCTTGTCTGGTGGAGTCCGCGGCTGGCCCGTCTGTATATATCACACCCTCCGTGTCTGTAACTGTATCTCTGTACACCTGGACGTTACGACAGACAGACAATGGCGCGCTAATCCGGTCCGCTCCTAATCATCCAGCAGATTACCTGCCTCGCCGCCGGGACACAAATCCTCCCATCTCACCGCCTACCACATTCACAAAGGTATTTCTACTTTTCAGTATTTCAGGAAACATCGGAAAAGATTTGTCCTTAAAGGGGTACTCCGGTGGAAAACAAATGTTTTTTTATATCTACTGGTGACAGAAAGTTATACAGATTGGTAAATGACTTCTCTTTAAAAATCGTAATCCTTCCAGTACTTATGAGCTGCTGTATGCTTTATAGGAAGTTGGATAGTTCTTTCCAGTTTGACCACAGTGCTCTCTGCTGCCACCTCTGTCCGTGTCAGGAATTGTTTAGAGCAGTAGCAAATCCCCATAGCAAACCTCTCCTGCTCTGGACAGTTCCTGACACGGACAGAGGCGGCAGCAGAAGGGTACTCTGCCCCTATACTTATCCAAAGGACAGAGGATGAGATGTCTGATTGCGGGGGTTCTGGACACTGGGACCCCCTGTGATCTCCGTGCCATAGTACACACGCGTCATCCATTAATGTCTATGGGAGATATATGGAGGGGGTGACAGCTGTGGATGTGGGGCTGGAGATCATGGGGGGGGGGGGGTCCCAGCAGCGAGACCCCCATGATCAGACATATTATCCCCTATCCTTAGGATAGGGGATAAGATGTCTAGGGGTGGAGTACCCCTGTAAGATTGTTAAATAGAAGTAATTTAAAAGCTGTACAACTTTTCTGGCACCAGTTGATTTAATAAAGAAAAAAAAATCCCACCAGAGTACCCCTTTAAACCTGTTCTAGGGGATGGGGAAAAAAGTTGTTTATCAGAGGCCATAAAGGCGCAGAAGTAAAGCGGCAGATACATGAATGCTCCATGTGGAGAGCGCTGTACTTGTAAATATCCTTCCCTGCTGTTTATACATTGCTGTAGTAAATATGGAGCTGAACGCGGCAGGAGACCTCACAGAGGGACACGGGCCTGAGGGTTTCGGCATCTCGAGCCCTTTTCTTTTTATGTATTTCTCTAGATCAAAAACAATTTACAAGAAGGGAACGGGCGCAGGTCTATTTAGGTGCTGTATGTGTACAATGCAACAATGTATCTGGGGACGGAACAGGAACAGAGCTGAATGATCAATATAAAGATACAATGTATCCGGGGACAGAGAAGGAACAGAGCTGAATAATCATTATAAAGACACAATGTATCCAGGGGCGGAGAAGGAACAGAGCTGAATGATCAATATAAAGATACAATGTATCGAGGGAACAAGAAGAAACAGAGCTGAATGATCAATATAAAGATACAATGTATCCAGGGGCGGAGAAGGAACAGAGCTGAATGATCAATATAAAGACACAATGTATCTGGGGACAGAGAAGGAACAGAGCTGAATGATCAATATAAAGATACAATGTATCCAGGGACAGAGAAGGAACAGAGCTGAATGATCATTATAAAGACACAATGTATCCAGGGCCGGAGAAGGAACAGAGCTGAATGATCAATATAAAGATACAATGTATCCGGGGACAGAGAAGGAACAGAGCTGAATGATCATTATAAAGACACAATGTATCCAGGGAACAAGAAGGAACAGAGCTGAATGATCAATATAACGATACAATGTATCCAGGGGCAGAGAAGGAACAGAGCTGAATGATCAATATAAAGATACAATGTATCCAGGGACAGAGAAGGAACAGAGCTGAATGTTCAATATAAAGACACAATGTATCCAGGGACAGAGAAGGAACAGAGCTGAATGATCAATATAAAGATACAATGTATCCGGGAACAGAGAAGGAACAGAGCTGAATGATCAATATAAAGATACAATGTATCCAGGGACAGAAGGAACAGAGCTGAATGATCAATCCAACGACACAATGTTTCTGGGGACAAAGAAGGAACAGAGCTGAATGATTAGTCTAAAGAGACAATGTTTCTGGGGACGGAGAAGGAAAAAGCTGAATAATCAGTCCAACGACACACTGTATCCGGGGACGGAGAAGGAACAGCGCTGAATGATCAGTCCGACTACACAATGTATCCGGGACGGAGAAGGAACAGAGTTAAATGATCCATCCGGGGACACAATGTATCTGGGGACGGAGAAGGAACAGAGCTGAATGATCAGTCCGACTACACAATGTATCCGGGACGGAGAAGGAACAGAGTTAAATGATCCATCCGGGGACACAATGTATCTGGGGACGGAGAAGGAACAGCGCTGAATGATCAGTCCGACTACACAATGTATCCGGGACGGAGAAGGAACAGAGTTAAATGATCCATCCGGGGACACAATGTATCTGGGGACGGAGAAGGAACAGAGCTGAATGATCAATCCGACGACACAATGTGATCCCCAAAGATCAAACTCCTTCCGACACCTTCCTGTACGGCCACATAGAAGGAATAAACAGATTATATGAGGGAACATATATTTGGGAAATCTCTTTAGTAACGTTTCCACAGTTTCCTTCATTAGCAGTCGTGTTTGGAACCTCCTCATGTAACCCTGCTGCCGAGTTATACTGCCCTATGGTTAGTACAAAAAAGGAAAAGAGTAGAGTCAGCTCACCATCTGGTGCAATCACATCTGAGTCCTGGAGGATCTGTATTCCTTTCAAGGAAGCACGGAGGGATAGAGGGCCGATTCCCAGGTAATCAGCAATGGAAAATGTGCAAAATCCAGCTTCCTAAAGCTTCAATGCTTTATTTTGATAATTAAAAATCAACAAAAAAGTGCATATTAAAAGCCAAGAGAAACGCTGATGCGTTTCGGTTTGTGAAGGTTTTTCACAAACAGAAACGCATCAGCATTTCTCTTGGCTTTTAATGTGCACTTTTTAGTTGATTTTTAATGATCGAAATAAAGCATTGAAGTTTTAGGAAGCTGGATTTTGCACATTTTCCATTCCCATGGTTAGTAGTATGGGAGGAAAGCAGGCAGCATGGTGGCCCAATGGCTCGCATGGTACAGTGGGTGATTGGAAACAGAGGGTGGGGATCAATTGTTATCTGATTGGGTTGAAGTTCATAGCAGGTACCAAAGGGGGCAGTAATGTGTAAACTTTTTAGATGACATTAAACTGGGTAAAGTGATCATCACAGAGAAGGATAATGTAATATTACAGAGGGATCTGCGAAAGCTAGAGGTGACATGGCAAATTAACTATGACGTAACGTGGATAAATGTAACTTTATGGACTTGTGCTGAGCAACAGGATGTATGGCTACGGTCTAAGTTATAAAACATTAGGGAAAACAACTACGGACCAGGACATGGGGGACTCGTGGATTGTAGACTTAGGTTTAGTGATCAGTGCCAGGCAGCAGCTGCCAAGGCTAAGGAAGACATGGGGTGTATCAAGTGAGGGATAGAGGCTTGTGACAGGGACGTAGTTTTCTAGAGTGATCTTTTTATACCTAGGCCGGTAACCATGACAAGGGACATCCTTCACGTCTAGAGGAAAGAAGGATTTACCATCATCATATACGAGGATTCTTCACGGTAAGAGCAGTGAGGCTAGGAAACTCTCTGCCGCATGATGTTGTGGTGGTTGATTCATTACACAAGTTCAAGAAGGGCTTTGATGCCTTAAAAAAAAATATATCATATATTTAATAGATTTAGGGGGACAGAACAGTGATCCATTTATGACATTTTTGAAACATCTACAAAGAGTCATCCTTAAAGGGGTACTCTGGTGGAAAACAAATGTTTTTTTTTATATCTACTGGTGACAGAAAGTTATACAGATTGGTAAATTACTTCTATTTAAAAATTGTAATCCTTCCAGTATATATGTATATATATATATATATATATATATATATATATATATATATATATATATGTATATAATATATGTACTGGACAATTGGCATCAGCCTCCTTTTCCCTTCCTCTGGATGAACACCGGAGGTTATAGGTTACACATGATGGACACTTGGGAATGAATGCAGCTCATTTGTGCTTCAGTGGGTAGGGTGGCTGATGTGTGGGAGGGAGGAAAGTGATCTCACACTTACAAACGAGGAACTATGGGATTTGTAGTTCGAGAATACGAACTCCAACAGGAAATAGCCTGTTCACTAAAAGATAGCCACAGCATTATGGTAATCTCATAACATAGCCATTTAGTCCCAAGACAAGCGCAGATCCTTCCTAAGCCATTACTGTCTGGCAGGAACGTACTAAAATCACCTTCTGGTGGAGAACCCCTCTAAATGTAGTGTCCAAAATGTCTGAAATCACCTGTTGTGTTTATGAAGAAGGATAATTCCCGGGTTTCTTCATGAAAGTAACCTCCAGAAACACAGTTCAAGATAACTCCAGATCTCCTTAGGGCAGTGTTTTCCAAACAGTGTGCCTCCAGCTGTTGCAAAACTACAACTCCTAGCATGCCCGGACAGCCAACGGCTGTCCGGGCATACTGGGGGTTGTAGTTTTGCAGCAGCTGGAGGCACCCTGGTTGGGAAACTGCATTAAGCACTGTGATTTTTCTATAGGTCAGACTGGTGATCACATGATCCAGTTACAGTCATGAAATGCATTGATGCAAAGGCTGTCCGGGCATGCTGGGGGTTGTAGTTTTGCAACAGCTGGAGGCACCCTGGTTGGGAAACACTGCATTAAGCACTGTGATTTTTCTATGGGTCAGACTGGTGATCACATGACCCAGTTACAGTCATGAAATGCATTGATGCAAAGGCTGTCCGGACATGCTTGGAATTGTTGATTTGCAACAGCTGGAGACACGCTAAGTAAAGTAAAACATATTACAAGGAATATTATGATGTTACAGTGATTTTAGTAACAAAAATGCCTTTTTTAATTTTTTTTATTTTTTTGCTAAATAATATTTAGTTTATTTATTTTATTTTTTTGGTAAATTCCATGAAGGATGTGACTGTATCTGTGGGTTGGTATCGGCAGATTCAGAAGAATAATATTCGGGTCTTTCTAGCTGTGAATGTGACGTGTGATAGTAAATAATAATGGAGTCGATTCTTCTTTCTCATTTTCTGGGTGATGTTCTTCCCACTCAGCGCCCGCACGCCGCACACCATTAATTAACTCCACTTCTTTCATTACATTTTTGCATAAATTTTCAGAAGTGTAAAGCCAATTTCCCAATCCGCGGTGTAATCCTTCCTGCCCTGCGCGTTTCTTTCTTTACTCTATGAGGACGCAAGGTCAAAAGAGTCACATGTGCTTCCTCCTATATCGCCACCGATCCTACATTCTATTTCGTTTGGTTTAGTTTTCTTACATTTTGTTTCTTTACAGAATAAACTTTCCTAAAAATCAGGGCAGCAACTCAACGCATTTAGGCATGTAGACACGGTCAAGACAACTCGCCAAAGTTCAAACCGAGCATCAGAATGGGAAGAAAGGGGATTTAGGTGACTTTGAATGTGGTATGGTTGTTGGTACCAGACGGGCCGGATGGTGCCAGACGGGTTGGACCATCTCTAGGGTTTACAGAAAACGGTCAGAAAAAGAGGTAATATACAGTGAGCGGCAGATGTGTGGAGGAAAATGTCTTGTTGATGTATGAGGAGAAGGGGCAGACTGGTTTGAGATGACAGAAAGGTGACAGTAACTCAAATAGCCAGTCTGCAGAATACCATCTCTGATCCCACAACATGTCTGACCTTGAAGCAGATGGGCTACAGCAGCAGAAGACCACACCAGGGACCACTCTTGTCAGCTAAGAACAGGAAACTGAGGCTACAATTCACACAGGTCACCAGAACTGGACAATGGAAGATGGGAGAACGGTGTCTGGTCTGAGGAGTCTCCATTCCAGCGGTGACATCAGATGGGTCAGAATTTGGTGTAAGCAACCTAAAGCCTGGATCCCTCTGGCCCTGTATCAGCGGGGTGTAATGGTGGGGGGGGGGGGGACATTTTCTGGGCACGTTGGGCTCCTCAGTAACAATTGATCCTGGTATAAACCCCACAGCCGACCTGAGTATTGTCACTGACCATGTCTGTCCCTTTATGACCACAGTGGACCCATCTTCTGATACTTCCAGCAGGATAATGCCCCATGTCACATGACATCATCTCATACAGGACAATGAAGTCACATGACTCCAATGGCCTCCACAGTCACCAGATCTCATCCTATAGATCACCTCCACAGTCACCAGATCTCATCCTGTAGATCACCTCCACAGTCACCAGATCTCATCCTGTAGATCACCTCCACAGTCGCCAGATCTCATCCAATAGATCACCTCCAGTCACCAGATCTCATCCTATAGATCACCTCCACAGTCACCAGATCTCATTCTATAGATCACCTCCATGGTCACCTGATCTCATCCTTTAGGTCCCCTCCACAGTCACCTGATCTCATCCTATAGATCACTTCCACAGTCACCAGATCTCATCCTATAGATCACCTCCACAGTCACCTGATCTGATCCTATAGATCACCTCCACAGTCACCAGATCTCATCCTATAGATAACCTCCACAGTCACCAGATCTCATCCTATAGATCACCTCCACAGTCACCTGATCTGATCCTATAGATCACCTCCACAGTCACCAGATCTCATCCTATAGATAACCTCCACAGTCACCAGATCTCATCCTATAGATCACCTCCACAGTCACCTGATCTCATCCTATAGATCACCTCCACAGTCACCTGATCTGATCCTATAGATCACCTCCACAGTCACCAGATCTCATCCTATAGATCACCTCCACAGTCACCTGATCTCATCCTATAGATCACCTCCACAGTCACCTGATCTCATCCTATAGATCACCTCCACAGTCACCTGATCTCATCCTATAGATCACCTCCACAGTCACCTGATCTCATCCTATAGGTCACCACTGGGATGTGGTGGAACAGGAGATTCTCATCATGGATGTGCGGTCGACAAATCTGCAACGACTGTGATGTCATCATGTCCATATGGAGAAAATTCTCTTAGTAACGTGCTCACCAGCTTGAAGGAAGTTTGTACTGCAGAATGAAGGCAAAAGAAGGTCCAACCTGGGACTATCATAAAGTGGCAAATTAATGTAAACAATGTATCTCCCTATAACTATAAGGAAATGCAGTCACTATGTGTATATATATATATTGATCTGTATTCTGCACCAGAGATCTCGGACTCTTCCTACTAATTCTCAGCTGAATAAAAGTCCTGCACAATATATAGGAATACTCTATGTCCGAACGTCCGTGTGTTCCTGAAAGTGAGCGCAGTGTATGTGGTGTACGTGGGGTCGGAGGCGCAGATTCCTGGTAAATGGCGGAATACTAATAATAACATTACAGCCATAGACGTCCGTTCCACAGATTAATACCAGAGACACCGACTCCATCAGATAACACAGGATCCGATCCAGATAATGTGACAGGGCCCGAAATACATGAGAAACTTGGGAGTTGTTTTGATAAATATTCACTGGAAGAAGATGAAAGGACGAAACTGAGGAGAGAACAATCACATGTAGATACTATCATTAGGACACATTAAATAAGGAATTATCAAAGTGTCCAACACCACGAGGAGACAACGATAGGAAACCACTACGACTGTGACCATCCAAGTAATGTATGTACACAGTGACCTCACCAGCAGAATAGTGAGTACAGCTCTGGAGTATAATACAGGATATAACACAGGATCAGTACAGGATAAGTAATGTAATGTATGTACACAGTGACCTCACCAGCAGAATAGTGAGTACAGCTCTGGAGTATAATACAGGATATAACTCAGGATCAGTACAGGATAAGTAATGTATGTACACAGTGACCTCACCAGCAGAATAGTGAGTACAGCTCTGGGGTATAATACAGGATATAACACAGGATCAGCACAGGATAAGTAATGTAATGTATGTACACAGTGACCTCACCAGCAGAATAGTGAGTACAGCTCTGGAGTATAATACAGGATATAACTCAGGATCAGTACAGGATAAGTAATGTAATGTATGTACACAGTGACCTCACTAGCAGAATAGTGAGTACAGCTCTGGAGTATAATACAGGATATAACTCAGGATCAGTACAGGATAAGTAATGTAATGAATGTACACAGTGACCTCACCAGCAGAATAGTGAGTACAGCTCTGGGGTATAATACAGGATATAACACAGGATCAGCACAGGATAAGTAATGTAATGTATGTACACAGTGACCTCACCAGCAGAATAGTGAGTACAGCTCTGGAGTATAATACAGGATATAACTCAGGATCAGTACAGGATAAGTAATGTAATGTATGTACACAGTGACCTCACCAGCAGAATAGTGAGTACAGCTCTGGAGTATAATACAGGATATAACTCAGGATCAGTACAGGATAAGTAATGTAATGTATGTACACAGTGACCTCACCAGCAGAATAGTGAGTGCTGCTCTGGAGTATATTACAGGATAAAACTCAGGATCAGTACAGGATAAGTAATGTAATGTATGTACACAGTGACCTCACCAGCAGAATAGTGAGTACAGCTCTGGGGTATAATACAGGATATAACTCTGGATCAGTACAGGATAAGTAATGTAATGTATGTACACAGTGATCTCTCCAGCAGAATAGTGAGTACAGCTCTGGGGTATAATACAGGATGTAACTCAGGATCAGTACAGGATAAGTAATGTAATGTATGTACACAGTGACCTCACCAGCAGAATAGTGAGTACAGCTCTGGAGTATAATACAGGATATAACTCAGGATCAGTACAGGATCAGTAATGTAATGTATGTACACAGTGATCTCACCAGCAGAATAGTGAGTGCAGCTCTGGAGTATAATACAGGATATAACTCAGGATCAGTACAGGATAAGTAATGTAATGTATGTACACAGTGATCTCACCAGCAGAATAGTGAGTACAGCTCTGGGGTATAATACAGGATATAACTCAGGATCAGTACAGGATAAGTAATGTAATGTACACAGTGACCTCACCAGCATAATAGTGAGTACAGCTCTGGAGTAGGATATATGGATACATGTACAGTCTGAAGTGATGTCTACACCTGTGATGAACCTGTCTCTATAAAGTCTCAGGACACTTTCTGTTCCTCCCTGTTGCTTTACCCTGCAGCGCTGCTTTCCATTACAAAGTCAAAGGTCACAGACTATAAGTAACTGAACCCCCAGTGTGAAAATATATATTTATTGTCCTGAATAAAAATTTGACTCCTGCTTCAAATCGGTTCCCTACACGCATTTCTTTTCCTAAAAGCAGACACCAATATTATCTACATCTTGTCCGTGTTTATGAGCAGCGACCATGTCTAATATGGCTCCATAAGTCCTGTATTTTGGTGGTGATGTCCTCAGGCGCGGGCCCAGGAATCTGCTACATTTTCATCTGGAACCGTAGTTATGTTCCATTCTCTTCATTAACCAGAAGTACATTGTTTCCCAATCCGAACGTTTTCCATAGGGTCTGGATGTGAATGTGCGCTGGGTACATGTGACGCACCTCCCCCGCCATGTATGTGACCGCGGTTAATGATGGAACAGACGGAATCCTATGTACACCGAGTCCTGGATGGATTCATGCAGTAATTTATCCGGGAGGAATTAATAGACTGAACATTTATAAGTAAAATTTCAAAAGGACATCCAGCGCAGATAGATGCAGAATGGCGCTCTTTATTGCGATAAAACTTCAATACATGTAAGACATGGCCACTGGTGACGCGTTTCGGCCCTGGTGCCGGGCCTTAGTCATGTATGAAAAAGGCTGTATCAGGGCATGCTGGGAGTTGTGGTTAGTAACTAACTGCAAATTTCCAAATTTAATTAAAAAATACGATCAGAAATGTTAACGGTAAAAAGTACAGAGACCCATATAAGGAGAAATAAAAAAGTTATAGGGGTCAGAATAGGCCATAATTTCCCCTGCACATATGTATCCTGTGATGTCACGAATATATAATTCATTATGCAAATTACCATGGCCGTTTTTTTTAGCTTGAAAGGTGGCGCCCCTTCTCCCGACTCTGCAGCATTCGGCTCCTCGTGTCCCACCAGTCGCAGTCCGAGGCTTCATTACCCCAGATGATGAGATGACACCAGACACCACATTATAAAAGACAAACAGCATGTTACGGCGCCGAGGTGTCAGGGAAGGGTTAAGTGATCCTCCGGTCTACCTGACCTTCTGTAAATTGGATTTGATGGTCTCGGGGAGAGAACGCAGCGGCGTCAGCGTATAATATATTGGAGGTTTGTTTTTCATCTACGTTAAGGCAAATATTTATGAAGCATCGCGAGGACCAAAACCGCGTTCACACAGAGCGCCGCCGAGTGTTCCACGTAGAATAATGAGGATTAATGACCCGCTGATCGCACCGCCAAACCCTGCGCATTACTGAGACACTTCTGTGTTCTGTCCCCGTAATTACTTCTTAGTGCTCTTAATTCCTATTGACCTTAATGAGAGAAAAAAAAGACAAATTATAGACGTTATAGACATAGAAATTATCGCCATTATAGACATTATAGAAATTATCGACATTATAGACAAATTATAGACATAATAGACATAGAAATTATCGACATTATAGACATTATAGAAATTATCGACATTATAGACAAATTATAGACATAATAGACATAGAAATTATCGACATTATAGACATTATAGAAATTATAGACATAATAGATATTATAGACATTATAGAAATGATATACATTATAGACAAATTATAGACATTATAGAAATTATAGACGTTATAGACATTATAGAAATGATAGACATATTAGACATTATAGACAAATTATAGACATAATAGACATTATAGAAATTATATACATTATAGACATTATAGACATTATAGAAATTATAGACATTATAGACATTATAGAAATTATAGACATATTAGACATTATAGACAAATTATAGACATAATAGACGTTATAGACATAATAGACATTATAGAAATTATATACATTATAGACATAATAGACATTATAGACATTATAGAAATTATATACATTATAGACATAATAGACATTATAGAAATTATATACATTATAGACATAATAGACATTATAGAAATTATATACATTATAGACATAATAGACATTATAGAAATTATATACATTATAGACATAATAGACATTATAGAAATTATATACATTATAGACATAATAGACATTATAGAAATTATATACATTATAGACATTATAGACATTATAGAAATTATAGACATTATAGACATTATAGAAATTATAGACATATTAGACATTATAGACAAATTATAGACATAATAGACGTTATAGACATAATAGACATTATAGAAATTATAGACATAATAGACGTTATAGACAAATTATAGACATAATAGACAAATTATAGACATAATAGAAATTATAGACGTTATAGACATAATAGATATTATAGAAATTATAGACGTTATAGACATAATAGAAATTATAGACATAATAGACATTATAGAAATTATATACATTATAGACATTATAGAAATTATATACATTATAGACATTATAGAAATTATAGACATATTAGACATTATAGACAAATTATAGACATAATAGACGTTATAGAAATTATAGACATAATAGACATTATAGAAATTATATACATTATAGACATAATAGACATTATAGAAATTATAGACATTATAGAAATTATATACATTATAGACATAATAGACATTATAGAAATTATATACATTATAGACATAATAGACATTATAGAAATTATATACATTATAGACATAATAGACATTATAGAAATTATATACATTATAGACATAATAGACATTATAGAAATTATATACATTATAGACATAATAGACATTATAGAAATTATATACATTATAGACATAATAGACATTATAGAAATTATAGACATAATAGACGTTATAGACATAATAGACAAATTATAGACATAATAGACAAATTATAGACATAATAGAAATTATAGACGTTATAGACATAATAGATATTATAGAAATTATAGACGTTATAGACATTATAGAAATTATAGACATTATAGAAATTATAGGCGTTATAGACAAATTATAGACATTATAGAAATTATAGACATTATAGACATTATAGAAATTATAGACGTTATAGACATTATAGAAATTATATACATTATAGACATAATAGACATTATAGAAATTATATACATTATAGACATAATAGACATTATAGAAATTATATACATTATAGACATAATAGACGTTATAGACATAATAGACAAATTATAGACATAATAGACAAATTATAGACATAATAGAAATTATAGACGTTATAGACATAATAGATATTATAGAAATTATAGACGTTATAGAAATTATAGACATTATAGAAATTATAGACGTTATAGACATTGAAGCGCTGGAAACAAATAAGGGAAATGTTACTGCAAAAAGCTAATGAATGGAAGCGATGGACATTTCCATTCACTGTCAGTAAGCATGAAACAGAAAACAACATTTATTAGGCTACATTCTTATATGATGATTAAACTTTACAGAAAATCATCATTTTAAGATTTTTCTTATCTTTGTTCTATAAACCGCAGAAGGGCCCAAATAAAAATAAAATGGCGCCACGTGATGGTCCCTGCTGGGCACTATATAATGGAGGAGTATATACGGTATATTGGTTTTGTACTTTAGGTCCTTTTAAAGATTATCACATTTCGCACTGATCAACTGATCCCACAGAAGAGCTGCTGTAAAGCAAACTGTCGAAAAACTTCCTGCTGTGCATGATAAAAATGAGTCAGGTCACATGACACCACAGACCCGTCCTAGGGCCCCTGCTAACCAATTGTAACTGTGATGAGGGCAGATGGAATTACCTTAGGGGCAGATGGCATTAACCCCTTGTGTTTGTGACGCCAGGGCGTGGTTTATCCTCTACACTACCTGAAGGAATACCTCTGGTTCCTGGGCTAGGCACAGGGGCAAATAATGACTCCAACACCAAGTTATGGAACAACGGCAGACTCAGACAGATGTAACAGTCTATACAGCTTGGCTAGGCCCACGGAGGTGACCAGTGACTTCAGAGACCTTAGGGCTTGCTGGGACTTATAGTGGACTTGGACAATTTGGATGCAAGCCACGCTGACTTGAGACAGGATGACTTGGACTGACTTGACTATGACTGACTTCACCCCTTCTGTAGTTTACCAGGCTTTGGCTTGACCCGTGGGGCGATGGACTTGAGAATCCGTGGCTGCTGGACGGATTTTAGGCTCCTCTGGACTCCAGACACCTAGGACCTCACTGCAACTCAGCAAAGACTAAGAGAGAGCAGGGGCTTCACCCGGGGCTTATATGGGGGACACTCAGGAGCGGTCCGATAGGTCACATGGTCACTGATACCTCACTGGCTTATAATCACATGACAACTATTCTTAAAGGCATAACACTTTTATATACAATACACATTATAAAGATAACTGTACAAGGGGAACAGGTGCCGGGGGCCCAGGGGACACTGTATGGAGGCTGCCTGACAGGACAGCAAGATACAACTCCTGTACTGGGCCACCACCTAACCCCCAAAAGTGAGAAGAAGACAAGCTGGCGGGGCAGATGGGGAATATTCTGCAGGAGACCTTGTGTCCTGGTATCATGTGGAGGTTCCTGTGACACCTACCTGACCATTGGACACACCAAGTCCCCCCCTTCATGGCAGCGGCCTCTATCAGCAGGATAATGCCCCCGGCCCCACTGCACACATTGTCCAGGAATAAGATGAAGGTCGTGACTTATATCTCATCCGATCGATCGTCTGTGGGATCTGCTGGAGAAGTCCATGGAGGTTGCACCCCACAGCTTACAGGGTCTGATACCACAGGACACAGGGATATGGGGTCCGGGCCTCAGGGGTCTCAATGTGAGTCTATGGAGTCCAGTCCTCAGGTCATATCACAATATCACAGGGCTATTGGATTCGGGCCTCTATGAGTCACATCACAGGGCCAAGGGGTCCAATCCTCTAGGGTCACAATCACAGGGCTATGGGGTCCAATCCTCTGGGGTCACAATCACAGGGCTATGGGGTCCAATCCTCTGGGGTCACAATCACAGGGCTATGGGGTCCAATCTTCTGGGGTCACAATCACAGGGCTATGGGGTCCAATCCTCTAGGGTCACAATCACAGGGCTATGGGGTCCAATCCTCTGGGGTCACAATCACAGGGCTATGGGGTCCAATCCTCTGGGGTCACAATCACAGGGCTATGGGGTCCAATCCTCTGGGGTCACAATCACAGGGCCGAGGGGTCCAGGTTGTGTCATATAAAAGGGTTATGGGATTTGGGCCTCATGGATTACATCAGGGCTTTTGGGTCCGGGCCTTGGGGGACAAATCACAGGATTATGGGGTCCAGGCATTGGAGGCACATGACAGGACTATGGGGGGGAGGACATAATACTAGGAAGGTGGTTTTAATGTTCTGGCTGTATACTCTTCTTCTATATACATAGTATACAGCCAATTACGGCCGTTCCCCTTCATTGGGGTTTGATTTCCCTTCTCTGTGCTGACATGGAGGGTACATGGGAATTAGTGTAACTCGCTCATAATTCAGGACTTAAAAGTCACTTCTGAGGGGAAAGGTGTTAATAGCATAAAGCATGTGAATGTGGAACATGAAATGCGAGGTAGGTATGTCGTTCAGAGTCACCCTGCCCGCAGCTCCGTGCACCAAAAACGTATAATAAGAGATACATCAGTCAGACGGGAAGCCATGATCACAAGACGATGTAACCCGGTGGGGAGGGGGTGACCCATAACATTCTGCAATCACTTTCCTAATGCACTTAATGGGGAACTCCGCCTAGAAGACATAATTCCCCCATTACTATATCCTCTAAGGTTTACCTGCCCCCCCCCCCCCCCCCCCCGTATACTATAGGAAGATGTCGCTTTATTTAATTGTGACAACCGCGTCTCTTATAAACTGGGTCAGGTCTATGATGGAGAACACGTGACCGCTCCATCATCATCATCAACTGCGCCAATAATTGCAGCACATTCACCTGCACGGCCGATCTATAGCCGGGGCCTACAGGCAAAACAGGCAGCCGCCTAGAGCGCACTCTGGATTGGTTTTCTCCTAGGGTGGCATAAACCCTTGCACCAGGCCTTTAGGCTTCCCTTACATTATACTGCACCAGGGGGCCTCCAGCTGTTGCAAAACTACAACTCCCAGCATTCCCGGACAGCCGAAGGCAGCCTGATTGAGAGGCACTAATGTATATACGAGTCTTGTAGGACGCCTCTGCTTCTCTCTCTCTATATATATATATATATATATATACATATATCTTTTGCAGCTGCCACCAATAGAGGAAGGGGCGGGGTGTTCTTGATTTTAAAAAAAATAGTGCAGCCCAATTTACATTACGGGGCTGCATAAGTCTATTTTAGCCTAAATACACCACGGACTGTAACATTTATTATAGTGCAGTTATATGAGCTACAAAGGAACCTAAACCTATAAACCTATAATACAATATTTATCCCATTTAGCACAACAGTGATGCCCAACTGTGCGGATTATAGTGTATGTTCTGTGCGGATTATAGTGTATGTTCTGTGCGGATTATAGTGTATGTTCTGTACGGATTATAGTGTATGTTCTGTACGGATTATAGTGTATGTTCTGTACGGATTATAGTGTATTCTCTGTACGGATTATAGTGTATGTTCTGTGCGGATTATAGTGTATGTTCTGTACGGATTATAGTGTATGTTCTGTACGGATTATAGTGTATGTTCTGTACGGATTATAGTGTATTCTCTGTACGGATTATAGTGTATGTTCTGTGCGGATTATAGTGTATGTTCTGTACGGATTATAGTGTATGTTCTGTACGGATTATAGTGTATGTTCTGTACGGATTATAGTGTATGTTCTGTACGGATTATAGTGTATGTTCTGTACGGATTATAGTGTATGTTCTGTACGGATTATAGTGTATGCTCTGTACAGATTATAGTGTATGTTCTGTGCGGATTATAGTGTATGTTCTGTGCGGATTATAGTGTATGTTCTGTGCGGATTATAGTGTATGTTCTGTGCGGATTATAGTGTATGTTCTGTGCGGATTATAGTGTATGTTCTGTACGGATTATAGTGTATGTTCTGTACAGATTATAGTGTATGTTCTGTGCGGATTATAGTGTATGTTCTGTGCGGATTATAGTGTATGTTCTGTGCGGATTATAGTGTATGTTCTGTGCGGATTATAGTGTATGTTCTGTGCGGATTATAGTGTATGTTCTGTACGGATTATAGTGTATGTTCTGTACAGATTATAGTGTATGCTCTGTACGGATTATAGTGTATGTTCTGTACGGATTATAGTGTATGTTCTGTACGGATTATAGTGTATGTTCTGTACGGATTATACTGTATGTTCTGTACGGATTATAGTGTATGCTCTGTATGGATTATAGTGTATGTTCTGTACGGATTATAGTGTATGCTCTGTATGGATTATAGTGTATGTTCTGTACGGATTATAGTGTATGTTCTGTACGGATTATAGTGTATGCTCTGTACGGATTATAGTGTATGTTCTGTACGGATTATAGTGTATGCTCTGTACGGATTATAGTGTATGTTCTGTACGGATTATAGTGTATGTTCTGTACGGATTATAGTGTATGCTCTGTATGGATTATAGTGTATGTTCTGTGCGGATTATAGTGTATGCTCTGTATGGATTATAGTGTATGCTCTGTACGGATTATAGTGTATGTTCTGTGCGGATTATAGTGTATGTTCTGTACGGATTATAGTGTATGTTCTGTGCGGATTATAGTGTATGCTCTGTACGGATTATAGTGTATGTTCTGTACGGATTATAGTGTATGCTCTGTATGGATTATAGTGTATGCTCTGTACGGATTATAGTGTATGTTCTGTGCGGATTATAGTGTATGTTCTGTACGGATTATAGTGTATGTTCTGTGCGGATTATAGTGTATGCTCTGTATGGATTATAGTGTATGTTCTGTATGGATTATAGTGTATGTTCTGTACGGATTATAGTGTATGCTCTGTATGGATTATAGTGTATGTTCTGTACGGATTATAGTGTATGCTCTGTATGGATTATAGTGTATGTTCTGTACGGATTATAGTGTATGTTCTGTACGGATTATAGTGTATGCTCTGTACGGATTATAGTGTATGTTCTGTACGGATTATAGTGTATGCTCTGTACGGATTATAGTGTATGTTCTGTACGGATTATAGTGTATGTTCTGTACGGATTATAGTGTATGCTCTGTATGGATTATAGTGTATGTTCTGTACGGATTATAGTGTATGTTCTGTACGGATTATAGTGTATGTTCTGTACGGATTATAGTGTATGTTCTGTACGGATTATAGTGTATGTTCTGTATGGATTATAGTGTATGCTCTGTACGGATTATAGTGTATGCTCTGTACGGATTATAGTGTATGTTCTGTACGGATTATAGTGTATGCTCTGTACAGATTATAGTGTATGCTCTGTACGGATTATAGTGTATGCTCTGTATGGATTATAGTGTATGTTCTGTACGGATTATAGTGTATGTTCTGTACGGATTATAGTGTATGCTCTGTACGGATTATAGTGTATGTTCTGTACGGATTATAGTGTATGTTCTGTACGGATTATAGTGTATGCTCTGTATGGATTATAGTGTATGTTCTGTATGGATTATAGTGTATGTTCTGTACGGATTATAGTGTATGTTCTGTACGGATTATAGTGTATGTTCTGTACGGATTATAGTGTATGCTCTGTACGGATTATAGTGTATGCTCTGTATGGATTATAGTGTATGCTCTGTACGGATTATAGTGTATGCTCTGTACGGATTATAGTGTATGCTCTGTACGGATTATAGTGTATGCTCTGTACGGATTATAGCGTATGCTCTGTATGGATTATAGTGTATACTCTGTACAGTTTATATCATATACTCTATGCAGATTACAGTGTATGCCCTATAGGGATCATACTGTATGCTCGGTGTGGATTATATCCTCTGTGTGTATTTATATTTAGTGTTTCTCTTATTTCTCCAGTATCGGTTTTTGTCCTTGTTTCTGTATCTTGTTTCAGTATTGTTGCATTTGCTGCTTGTTTCAGTATTCACTCAGCCTTGGTTGTTGTCTCCAGGTCCTAGGGTTTCATAGTTCTCTGTGTTAGAGTCAATTCTGCATAACAGGATTTTTATTAGGGATGTTTTTAGTAAGTGGTGTTAAGTTAGTGTTAAGGAATAAATTTAGGGATAGAATCAGGGACAGTGAGGGTCAGTGGTTTCTGGTGTTAAGAGTTCAGGGACAGAACCAGGGATAGCTAGTAAGGGTTAGTTTTGGTAGTTTGTTTCTGATCATCATCCATCTACTTCAGTTCCATCTACAGAACTTATTCCATCATCATTCAGTGTCTGTCATCTATTGGCAAGTTTCTACTCTAATTTTTGTTTGCATTGATGGGGGCTTTTGTGTATTTGTTATTGTGACTCTGTGTTACTTTGTTTAGCCCTGCTGTAAGTCCTGGGGGTATCTGAGTACTGGGAGCTACTTACAATGCCCAATAAATGGTAAGTTCAGATCTGACATCTTGTGACCATGCAGCACTTTTACAGGAGTTACAAGTATAAATATATATATATATACTGTATATTGGAAACTTCCAGAATTTTTAGGTACAAAAAGCTTTATTTATACCAGACCGGTAGGACTCTTTATTAGTGTAGTTTAAGACGCTCATCCAGGATGTTATTTCTCTTTTAAATGTTGAAACATTATGAACTGGGATGTGAGAATGTATTTCTTTCTACCCCATTACTTGGATGCAGACTCCGTGCGGCCCCCATACTGATGTGTAGCTGTGACCCTATATGAGGACATCAAAGACTTCACATTTCGGAATGCTCCGTATTTCTATATGAGATTATTTCCTGGCCTGAAATGTCTTTTTTACCCCCATAAAGCTGCATAAATAAGCGGCACAAGAGGGTGGGGTGATCCTCTATAGACCCGGGACAGAAGATGAAGCTGTTATTCTGCAGACATGGCTGCTACATAGGGCAGAGTGCCTAGTGATCCTGTCCTTTACTGCCCAAAGAAGGCCTTTGTTTACTCTTGGTTCCAGTGCCAACAAGTCCTGGCAGGGCTCGGATACTCCTGTAAAAACCCCATTTGGACAAGAAAAAAAATAGACCTTAAAGTGGAACCAGGGCTGGGAGGGGTCTGTAGATCGTAAGGAGACAACACCGAGCCTCTATTCTACCAGGGCTCTCACCCCTCCACCAAACCAGCGGAGGACCAGGGGGGTGGGGGGTTAGCTCAACCTTTCAAAGCCGACTCTAATATATGTAAAGAAACCTTTTGAGAGTCATCACTGGTTAATCAGCTGTCAGCGGCCGTACAGTGACATAGAAGCGTCCTGCCACTTCACCAATACACAGCCAAGGGCTCCTTTCATCTATTTATCCCACCAATGAAAGTGAGCGGCAGCTATAAGGCTACAGGACGCCAATGAAGGCCGCGCTTCTGTCTACGGCTCATTCTTCTGGTTGTATTATATATGTATACTACTGTCTTGTTGCAGTATTAGATCTAAACTTTACTTAAAGTAAATACAAATAACAGAAACATTATCGACAAATCCACGAGTGCTATACGGCCACCATTCTGAGAAGTCTTGTATTAACCTCCTTGTATTCTTCTTCTGTGATTAGAAAATATATATTTTATGCTTTTATAAACTGTTCATATATATATATGTGTGATATTATGGATCCTGCACTCGAAACGTTGCAATGCTTCTGATACTGTGTAAAGTTGGGTTCACATACGTTTGGCGCCCGGTACAGTTTCTCTCTGGGGTGCGCCGGAGGGAAACCGATGCTAGAACTGATTCCGTTCATTTGAATGGGACAAATGAGTCTCAATTTTGACGCCGGATGGTTGGACACGCCGGAGGGCACCAGACAGAATTCAGCTGAAATTCCCCCATAATTGCTAAATTCCGTCATGTGAACTGAGCCTTAGGTCGGTTTTACACAGCAGCATTTCTGCACTGAAATCTGCATGAAAATTCTGCGTAAATTTATAGCTAATTTAATTCAATGGACTTCCTGCAACAGAAATTCTGCAGCAGAAATTCTGCTGTGTTAAAGGGACAGTGGAATCCCATTGAAGTGTATTGGCTATAAATGTATGCAGAGTTTTCATGCAGAATTCAGTGTAGAAATTCTGCCTTAGGCCGCATTCACATGGCGGAAATTCTGCATGGAATTCTGCATGAAAGTTCTGCATGAATTTATAGCCAATACACTTTGATGGGATTCTGCTGTTCCATTAATACAGCAGAATTTCTGCTGCAGAATTTCCACTGCAGGAAGTCAATTGAAGTGAATTTTCTATAAATTTTCATGCAGAATTCCGTGCAGAAATTCTACCATGTGAACCCGGCCTTAGATTGCAGACTCCAGAATATCCGCAATTCTGCACAAATTACACTCAGCAAAGCTTGCTGAACAGAATGCTGGAGTTCTCAAAACACAGAATTCTGCTGAAATTCAAAGCCCCTTTGACTTCATTGGAATTCGGCCACAAGATGCCACAAAATTAAAGACAGGTCTTTAAATTTTGCAGGATGCAGAATTTCTGTGGCGGAATTGCCGCTATAGAAATTCCCTTGTATGAATGAGAGAGCGAAATTCCTTTAAATTAAATGGGCAGTAAATTTCTCCAAAAGAACATAGCCCGACAGTGTTTCCCAACAGTGTGTCTCCAGCTGTTGCAAAACTACAGCTCCCAGCATGCCCGGACAGCCGTTGGCTGTCCGGGCATGCTGGGAGTTGTAGTTTTGCAACAGCTAGATACACACTGTTTGGAAAACCCCGCTCTATAATCTGATCTTTTCACAATCATATATAACAGAAATTAAAGAAAGAAGAAGAGGTGTCCTGCAAGACTCTAAACATTATATATATTTATAGGTATGTATGCATAGTCCTCATATAGTCCTATATAAATAAATACTATATATATATGGGTAAGTATGTGTAGTCCTCATATAGTCCTATATAAATAAATACTATATATATATGGGTAAGTATGTGTAGTCCTCATATAGTCCTATATAAATAAATACTATATATATATATATATATATATATATATATATATAGGTAACTGCGTAGTCCTCATATAGTCCTATAAAAATAAATTATATATAAATATATATATATATATATATATATATATATATACACACTTCTCAACCAGGGTGCCTCCAGCTGTTGACTATGGCTGCCCGGGCATGCTGGGAGTTGTAGTTTTACAACAGCTAGATACACACTGTTTGAAAAACCCCACTCTGTAATCTAATCTTTTCACAATCATATATAACATAAATTGAAGAAAGAAGAAGAGGCGTCCTGCAAGACTCTAAACATTATATATATATATATATATATATATATATATATATATATATATATATATATATATATAGGTAAGTATGTGCAGTCCTCATATAGTCCTATATAAATAAATACTATATATATATATATATATATATATATATATATATATATATATATCTGGGTAACCATGCATAGTCCTCATATAGTCCTATATAAATAAATTATATATATATATATATATATATATATATATATGCTGGGAGTTGTAGTTTTGCAACAGCTGGAGGCACACAGTTTGGAAAACCCCACTCTGTAATCCAATCTTTTCACTGAGGTTATGCAACATTTGAGGGTCTGACATGAGATCATAACAGAATAACCCATGTTTCTGTTTCTGTCCAGCCATGCTGGGAGTTGTAGTTTTGCAACAGCTGGAGGCGCGCCGGTTGGAAAACACTAATAACTAAACGCTTTCGTTAACACTAGTTAAAATGGTTCCGATCACACATACTATGGGCTTGCCATTTAGCAATTCCCAAATGTTTTCTGCAAAAGACCCCTAAAGTGGCGCTGCACTATAAAGCAGGGAAATGAGTGAAGAAAAGGCGTAAACGCGTTGTAAGGGACGTATAATCCATATCTTCTTGGTATTTTATTACGGCCGCATGCAAAGGAATAAAATTGAAAAAAACAGCAATCTCTTTGAGTTGTACTTGTGATCCTTTTTAACAGCTGTTAGAGGAAGAATTGAGGGGATTTCTCTTTTTATGGCGACGGAATTAATAGGAGGTTTGGAGAATTGGGTTCACAGGGACTCTGAAATCCGGAGAATGGAATTATATAGTGACAGTCATTATACTATGATAAAAGGGGAGCGTTTTACACCTGTAAAGTCAATGCACCAATAGCTCTTCCAGCCCTGTGGCAAAAGCAACTCAATGCGGAGCGCGGAGAGAGAGGTCTGCTCAGGCCCCCCCTCCCCACTCCGCGCAGCATAATTAATTATTCCCCCCAATAGTTTAAAAGTAACGACAGAAAGAGCAATTTACATCTGAAATTCTTCTACTTTGGGTTTAATGTAAAAAAAAAAAATCCTCAGATCTGAGAGATGTTTTTTAGCAAAACCCATGGGCAGAGAAGGGAATATATGACAATATTACATCCAGGTCTGAGGGGGTGTTGGATCCTGTTTACACCGATGGTAATTCAACGATCGTCTCCGCAGCCGCAGAAATATATTTTATTATTTTATTAGGAACAGATCATTTCTAGTCTATGGTTGGATCTAATGTGTTGTAGCATTCTGAGAGGTTCCCAGAACCTGAAATTGATATGTAAGGGGTGTGTGCGTGGGGGGGGGGGGGGGGGTTATGGTAAAATTGGCGACATTGCATAACGCAGGATTTCACTGCTTTTGGTGAAGATAATATATAAATTAGATAGAGGCTAAGAGGCGGCCTAACTTTAAGAGGATAAATGTTGCAAAATAAAATGTAACCCTGCAGGTGTTCAGTCAGTCAGTTTTTACGAACGGTCAGTGTCTACAAACAAGAAATGGTCAGTCTGTGCAAACATGAAACGGGCAGTCTCTGCAAACATGAAATGGGCAGTCTCTACAAATATGAAAAGGGCAGTCTCTGCAGACATGAAACGGTCAGTCTCTGCAAACATGAAATTATAATTCTCTACAAACATGAAACTGTCAGTCTGTGCAAACATGAAATGGGCAGTCTCTGCAAACATGAAATGGGCAGTCTCTACAAACATGAAACGGTCAGTCTCTGCAAACATGAAACGGTTAATCCCTACAAACATGAAATGGTCAGACTCTGCAAACATGAAACAGTAATTCTCTACAAACATGAAACGGTAAGTCTTTACAAACATGAAACGGTCAGACTGTGCAAACATGAAACGGTCAGTCTGTGCAAACATGAAACGGTCAGTCTCTACAAACAGGAAATGGTCAGTCTCTGCAAACATGAAACGGTCAGTTTCTACAAATATGAAATGGTCAGTCTCCACAAACATGAAAGAACAAGTAAAGGAACAATGATCATCACATGAGCAAATAGACAGCGAGTGAACGTGCGATGGAGAATGATGAGCTGGTTAGGGTGCCATAGTAGTATGGTGAGGTCATGCTGAGAGTTGTAGTTTTGCAGCAGCTGGAGGCATACTGGTTGGGAAACACTGACCCCTACACATGTGGAAAAAAAATGCTTTCCCTTTAAGTAAGCATCTTAGATTATGTGCAAATTTTTCTCAAAACTGATTGAAATCTGATAATAAATTCATGCATCCTGGGAATATGTATGTATGTATGTATATATATATATATATATATATATATATATATATATATTATTATAATTATTATTAAAAAATTTTTTTCCTTTTTAACTGCAGAATATACAACAAAAATCATATCTGGCCTGAATACGACTGCTACGAAAAGGTTGTTTTTCTGAGCTGACATTTTCTATCACTTCACCTGAAAAACTCTTTGCATGTTAAATGCAAACAAAACAACAAAAAAACACAGAAAAACTAAATACATTTTTCATTTTGGATATATATAAATACATACATTTAAATTAAGTGGGATGAAAACTGAGACAAAAGAGAATCCATCTGCATTAGTTCAGTCAAAGGATGCAAAAAAATATTTCAGGAAAAAAAAAACAGTTAAGGCATTTTTATCTGGATGACTTATAATAATACTAATTTTTAAATAATAATAATAATAATAAATCATAATAATTAATAATAATAATAACAAAGAATAATAATTTTAAAATAATAATAAATAAAAAATTATGATAATAAATAATTAATAATAATAATAACAACAAATAATAATAATTTTAAAATAAAAATAATAAATAAGAGATTATAATATTTTTTAAATAATAATAATAAATCATAATAATAAATAATAATAATAACAAATAATAATAATTTTAAAATAATAATCAATACAAAATTATGATAATAAATAATTATTATTAATAATAACAAATAATAATAATTTTAAAATAAAAATAATAAATAAGAGATTATAATATTTTTTAAATAATAATAATAAATCATAATAATTAATAATAATAATAACAAAGAATAATAATTTTAAAATAATAATAAATAAAAAATGATGATAATAAATAATTAATAATAATAATAATAACAACAAATAATAATAATTTTAAAATAAAAATAATAAATAAGAGATTATAATATTTTTTAAATAATAATAATAAATCATAATAATAAATAATAATAATAACAAATAATAATAATTTTTAAATAATAATCAATACAAAATTATGATAATAAATAATTATTATTAATAATAACAAATAATAATAATTTTTAAATAAAAATAATAAATAAGAGATTATAATATTTTTTAAATAATAATAATAATAAATCATAATAATTAATAATAATAACAAATAATAATAATTTTAAAATAATAATAAATACAAATTGATGATAATAAATAATAATTAATAATAATAATAATAACAAAAAATAATAATTTTAAAATAAAAATAATAAATAAAAGATTATAATAATTTTTTAAATATTAATAATATTCTGTGCATTTAAGGTACTGGAACCACTGGATTAAACCCAGTGAAATCTTTTATCATTTATAAATGAAGCTACATCGATCGATAAAGCGTAATCGTAACACGTATTCACAATTGCACGTTAAATGACAGGAGTTGATATTAAGTAGATGATCGAATTGACGTAAAATCGCTGTGTCTGTGGCCGGCGTCTGATTTACTGCCGCCATAAGGTCACTTGTGACATGAAAGCGTACGGGGCAGACCCCGGAGCAGCAGTCATGGTAAGGGGGGACACCTCTGCTCCTTTGTCCATCTTCCCAGGCGAGGCTCAGACACAGAGGAGGCTTTGACTGGTGATTGTTTTCCGCCGCCGTCCCTGGAGAGGATCCCTGTGAACATAAATTAATTCTCATTACACACAAATTAAAAGCATCTCTGGCTGGACTGCTGGCATGAAGAGGAGACAGGGAGGGTCCTGCCATATACACAATATATACAGCTCATCAGACACCATTGTTACCTGTGCAGCCTCCGGTCCCCACAATGTACAGGTGTCTATCCTCTATATCCTCCTGTTACTTTATTATATGGTTGGCTTTATTATTCTGCCTCCTTATCCAGCTGATGAATGGCCCTATAAAGGCGTTATATATGAAGTGACAGGAGCAATCTGCCCGCTGTAATAACAGCTCTGAGGAGAGGCGACAATGTGACACTGATGGCCAAAGCTGACAACACTACTGGGGGGGGGGGGATTAATGATGACACAGGGGGCTGTAATATTAATAGGACGGAGCTGCCTATTATGTTTCCTCTGATTCCTAGTAATGTGAAGGATTGTGTGCAAATAAAAATGGATAATAAAAACCTAACAACAGACAGGAAAACTAAATAAATAATAAATAAATAAAAAAATAAAAATAAAAAAAAAATACATAAATAAACAATAAATAAATACAATAATAAATAAACAAAATAATTAATAAATAATAAATAAATTTAAAAAATAAATAAAATAATAAATAAAAATGCACAAATACACAATAAATAAATAAATAAAATAATACAGAAACAAAATAATAAATAAATAAAACTAAAATAAAAAATACAGAAACAATAAATAAATAAATAAAATAAAGAAACAAAATAATAAATAAATACATTTAAAAAAACAATAAATAAATAAAATAATAAATAAATAAAAAAATACATAAACAATAAATAAAGAAATAAATAAAAAATAATAAATAAATAAAATAATAAATAAAAATGAACAATAAATCAATTTAAAATAATAAGAAATAAAATAAGAAATAAATACATAAATATTATTGATAATGTAATAGTGATAATATTGATGATACTCTATTAGTGTTACCCAATGTGCGGCTCTCCAGAGGTTGCAAAACTACAACTCCAAGCATGCCCTGGCAGCTCACCTAGTCTTCCAGAGCAGCATTTTCCAAACAGTCTCCAGCTGTTGCAAAACTACAGCTCCCAGCATGCCTGGACAGCCAAGGAAGTCACAGCTCCTAGCACCTATCATGGTATAAACCAATGGTTCTCCAGCTGTTGCAAAAAACTACAACTCCCAGCATGCCCAGGCAGCCGAAGACTGCCTGGGGATGCTGGAAGTTGTAGTTTTGCAACAGCTGGAGGCACACTGTTTGGAAACACTGCCTTAGACTAGTATTCCCCAACTGGGGCTCTCTACAGGTTGCAAAACTACAACCCTCATTATACCCTAACAGCCTTTGGTTATTGATAATATATAATAATATTGATACTGTAATAACCAATAATATTTAATTAAATAAATAAAGACTAGTAAACAAACAATAATAAAAATAAACAAAATAATATTTCTATTGATTCTATCAGTTCCATTGTCTCATCCATCATGTTGATACTTTTTACACTTTATTCCCTAATAAAAATTCTCCAGTCATTATTTTATTATTTTGAAACAACATTTCGTTCGCACTTATCTAATTCTTCCATCGCAGGAAATACAGATTAATAATAAAATAAAGGTTATTTCGATCTATTCTATCCCTGACAATGCAGGGGCAGAAAGGAAGAGTAGCGGCACTTACCGATCAGAAGGGTGATCCTCCCAGGACGGGGCAGGTTACCCCCATCATCTACATGCCAAATCGCCATTTCACCCCTCCGCACTGTTTAATTGTTGGAAAGATGATTTGTGAAATGTTTCTCCACCAGACGCCTATCGGCTGCAAAGAGATCCCGGGGAGCCGACAAGTCTCCGCAGCACAAGCCCCAAATTACAGGGGGAGGAGAAGGTCCAGGAAGGCACAGGGGGCGCTCAGTGGGGCCCCTGATTGTTATTAGGGAACGCTGCACTTGTCGGGTGTAGTCTGGTGACTTATACACAGGACCGAGTCTGCAGCTCTGGATGGAGAAGATGACTGATCTGTTCTCTAGTGATAAACTGCAAAACCTGAGATTCGGACTCTACAAACTACACGTGTCCAGGACGATTCTATATGTTACAATGTATCCAGGACGATTCTATATGTTACAATGTATCCAGGACGATTCTATATGTTACAATGTATCCAGGACGATTCTATATGTTACAATGTGTCCAGGACGATTCTATATGTTACAATGTATCCAGGACGATTCTATATGTTACAATGTATCTAGGACGATTCTATATGTTACAATGTATCCAGGACGATTCTATATGTTACAATGTATCCAGGACGATTCTATATGTTACAATGTGTCCAGGACGATTCTATATGTTACAATGTATCTAGGACGATTCTATATGTTACAATGTATCCAGGACGATTCTATATGTTACAATGTATCCAGGACGATTCTATATGTTACAATGTGTCCAGGACGATTCTATATGTTACAATGTATCCAGGACGATTCTATATGTTACAATGTATCTAGGACGATTCTATATGTTACAATGTATCCAGGACGATTCTATATGTTACAATGTATCCAGGTCGATTCTATATGTTACAATGTATCCAGGACGATTCTATATGTTACAATGTATCTAGGACGATTCTATATGTTACAATGTATCCAGGACGATTCTATATGTTACAATGTATCCAGGACGATTCTATATGTTACAATGTATCCAGGACGATTCTATATGTTACGATGTATCCAGGACGATTCTATATGTTACAATGTATCCAGGACGATTCTATATGTTACAATGTATCTAGGACGATTCTATATGTTACAATGTATCCAGGACGATTCTATATGTTACAATGTATCTAAGACAGTTCTATATGTTACAATGTATCATGCACTATGTCTACACATTATCTCTCTATATATACATGTATCTAGGACGGTTCTATATGTTACAATGTATCTTGCACTATGTCTACACACTTTATATATATATATATATATATATATATACATGTAGCTAGGACAGTTCTATATGATACAATGTATCATGCACTATGTCTACACACTTTCTCTATATATATATACATGTATCTAGGACAGTTCTTTAAGTTACAATGTATCATTAACTATGTCTACACACTTTCTCTCTCTCTCTCTCTCTCTCTCTATATATATATATACATGTATCTAGGACAGTTCTATATGTTACAATGTATCATGCACTATGTCTACACATTATCTCTATATATACATGTATCTAGGACAGTTCTTTAAGTTACAATGTATCATTAACGTATGTCTACACACTTTCTCTATATATATATACATGTATCTAGGACAGTTCTTTAAGTTACAATGTATCATTAACTATGTCTACACACTTTCTCTCTCTCTCTCTCTATATATATATATATATATACATGTATCTAGGACAGTTCTATATGTTACAATGTATCATGCACTATGTCTACACATTATCTCTATATATACATGTATCTAGGACAGTTCTTTAAGTTACAATGTATCATTAACTATGTCTACACACTTTCTCTCTATATATATACACATGTATCTAGGACAGTTCTATATGTTACAATGTATCATGCACTGTCTACACATTATATCTCTATATATACATGTATCTAGGACAGTTCTATATGATACAATGTATCATTCACTATGTCTACACACTTTATATATACATGTATCTAGGACAGTTCTATATGTAACAATGTATCATTCACTATGTCTACACACTTTATATATATATATATATATATATATATATATATATATATACACATGTATCTAGGACAGTTCTATAGGATACAATGTATCATTCACTATGTCTACACACTTTATATATATATATACATGTATCTAGGACAGTTCTATAGGATACAATGTATCATTCACTATGTCTACACTCTTTATATATACATGTATCTAGGACAGTTCTATAGGATACAATGTATCATTCACTATGTCTACACACTTTCTCTATATATATACATGTATCTAGGACAGTTCTATAGGATACAATGTATCATTCACTATGTCTACACACTTTATATATATATACATGT